>NC_143513.1:30758288-31059562 GCF_031878675.1 Megascapheus bottae | reverse complement strand
TTCTACAAATTTCCTGGAAAACACTGAGTCAAAAGAAAAATGTGAATTACAGTTTATTTGCCAGAAAGATGTCAGTGAAAGTAATGGAAAGGTGATTAAGCAGAATGTTCTGTATGGAGAAAACCAGGAACCTGAACAAAACCTTGTATTTATTTCTGAATCTGTCCCCTGCTTTTCAAATGAATTGAGAGGATGTGAAGAGAAAAGAATGAATGAATATTCTGTATTAAATGCAACTGAAAATGACACTAAACAGAACTTTACACATCTACCTCCATATGAAGATAAACAGGAATGCATTCTTAACACACCTGAACCTAAATTAATTGTACATGAAAATGATTTAGAAGATCATTGTCCAACTAAGCTACATTCGTATGTACAAGTTTCTCATTTCAATACAGATAATAGTGTGTTCCAACCAAAAGAAAAGTTAAGTACGGATCTTCTTCCATCAAAAGATCTGAAAGAAAAGGACCTTCACTCAACAAGCGGGCATGACTGTGGTCTGTCAGCAATGAACACTTCACCAGAGCCCCTGAGGATAAAGACAGAGTGTCCATGCTATAGTCCTCCTCGGGAACCCAGTGCATGTGACAGCAACAGTGCTCACGATTCGCCCTCCAGTGGAATCCATCGAAAAGTGAGAATATTATTAGGACAAAGTTCAAAAGAAAATCTGGAACCAAATGCCGAAGCAGATGAGAAAACTGAATTTCTTACTACACAGGAAGCAAAGAGGATTTGTACTTCACCAGTACAGTCTTTGTTGGACTTATTTCAGACTAGTGGAGAGAAATCTGAATTCCAAGGCTTCACAAGCTGCACTGAAAACAGTGATATATGTGAAATGTTAGATATTTGGAAAGGGGAAAGTTCAGGTACTTTGTTATCAACATTTCTCTCTTCCCCTTCATCTTCTACATTTATTGGTTTCTGATCTTTAAAAATATATACTAAATTTTTTTGAATTTTTGGCCTACTTTGTTTACAGAACTATTTAAATAAATGTTTTCAGTTTTTAACAGAATTGAATACCTATTGTAGAGATTCATTTTCCATTCTGTGGTTGTAATTGTTGCCTGAGAATTATAAAGCTAACACTGTATCACTGAAAGCTAATTTCAAGAAATATGTGGATATGAAAATAATTAAGCATGACAAATTTAGTTATGTCTTCTCTACTTAAATAGATTTTTATGATAGCATTATTGTCCTGAAATACATGTAATTTCATACAGAAAGATAAAGTATTAGTTTCTGTATTTTAATTCCCAAAGATTTTATAAACATTGACACTTAAGAGGAACCCAATTAATTGGTCTCTGAAATTATTTTGGCACTCAAGAGTGAGGTTATTTGGCCAGACTAAAAAGCTAGACAGAAGAACTTAATCAGCTTACTTGTGCACATGCACACATACACTGTATCTGTATATACATTTGTGTGTGCATACATATAAATTTTAAATATGAGAAGCTTAAGAAATTGTGCATTATTTAGGTTTTTTTCTTTTGTTTTATTTTGGTTGTTTTGGGGGCTTTTTGTTTTGTTTTGTTTTGTTTTTGCTTGAACTCTGCCTGCATGCTGTCCCTGAACTCTTCAGCTCAAGGTTACTGCCCTACCCCTTGAGCTACAGTGCCTCTTCCAGTTTTCTGGTAGCTAATCGAAGGTAAGAGTCTCATGGACTTTTTAGTGCCTGGGCTGACTTTGAACCATGATCCTCAGATCTCAGCCTCCTGAGTAGCTAGGATTACAGACACCTCACCTGGCTTTAAATGTTCTGTTTTTACTAATAAGGTATTTGTGGTCTCACCCAAACTAGGCCATTATTCTTTACAAAGTTAACGTAGATGAAGGAACAAGGTCTTGGTTATTAAACTTTTGAGTGTGCTAGAAACTTAGGTCATCTGATTCCAAAATTATTTTTTTAACTTAGAGAAAATACAATTATGAAACAATCTGGGGGGAAGCAAATTAGATATCATTTTGCACACAAGGTTTCATACTCTTGGTTCCAGTGGTAGAGCATCAGCCATGAACAAGCAAATTGAACAAATATAATGGTATAAGTTCAGTTCAAAAAAAAAAAAAAAACCAGCGCTCTATGAATGTGTCATCCTCCTGCAGTATACATGCTAATCTCTGTATTGTTCCAATTCTAGTATATGTGCTGCCAAAGCAAGCATGAGCCAACACTGATATAATGAATTAAGGCTCAAAATATTAAAAAAAAAAAAAAAGCAAGAAAGTAAATAGAATGAAAACCATTTGTGATTCCCCCCCCCACTCGTGGGGATGGGACATGTTGCATCTGTTAAATGACTACACACCATGCACTGTTGTGTATGTTCATTTGCAGTGAATAATACACAACACTGCAACTGCAGTTGAGGCAACTACTTAATTGTGTTTGTAGTGGATTGTTGTCATTATGATCTGCAAGAAGGGTGAGAATAAACCATCTGTTTGGTTTAGGTATTACTGGCACTAGTTTTCCTATTATTACTTTCATTTCAGACTTAAGATACTGCTTTTGCTCTATCGAATTTGCTGAAGAATAAAGAAAGCTTAAAGGTTACCACTTGATCTTTTTGTCTATGATATTTCATGCCCTCTAAGCCAGGGAATAAAATAGGACGCACTATATGAAGAACTAAGCATTCTCTTCCAATAATAAACATTGAGAGTGAAACAAATGACAATTCCCTGTGAGATAAACTGAGCTGGGCTTGATTAGCCAGTACTATATATACCTGTAGATGCTTCAAATCCCAAGGATCATTGGCAATTCAGACTCTGTCTGACAAATACTTGACCATTAATCATTCCCCAAGTAATGGAGATAGGAATAACTAGGATATACATTTGAAATGTGTTGCAGGTTCGTTATTGAATCAACTGCTTTTGTTTCCAAAGTGACTTCTTTCTTTTCAGTTCACAGTGCATATTCGATGAATGACTTTCTTGGCTATTGTGTCCATTTTGCTTGGACAGGTACCATGTCCATAGCCAACTCTATAACTTTTTGAAGATCAGACTTCTGGGTTGCCTCTTCAACACTGCTCTCAGGATTATCATGTCCAACCTGGACTACAGCTGTTGAATGGCACAATCTGTCTCAAAGATTTTGTTAATACCACTGCTATTTTCCAGCTATTTCTAGATGTATCACTTGCCCTAGCATACAAGAAGCCAACACTGCATATTTCAATGGTGGTGCCCTTCCAAGTCAGTCTTTCTAGGTTGGCAGTGTATTACCAAGTACTTATGGCATAAAATAACCTGAAGTGATTTCTGGTCTAAATACAGATATGTTAATTCCCAGATGCCTAATCTTTTCTCTTTACCATCTACTATGGAAATTATGGTAATTCCATTGTACTTGAGTCATCAGTTCTTATCATCAGCAAGTTTATACCACATCCTAGTCAACTTGTCAAGATATCAAATCCTGCTATCAGTAGATTCCTCCCAATTTGTAATTATTTTCAGAGTATTGTGAAGATCCTCTTAACCAGGCACCTTTGAAATCTAGTATCACATTCATCAAAATACTTCTGAACCATGCATGAAAAGAAGCTCGATTTTTTTTTTTTTTTTTTTTTTTTTTTTTTTTTGCCAGACCTGGGCTTAAGCTCGGGGCCTGAGCACTGTCCTTGGACTTTCTCAAGGCTAGAGCTCTACCACTTGAGCCTCAGCACCACTTCCGGCTTTTTGCTATGTATGTGGCACTGAGGAATTGAACCCGGGTGTTCATGCATGCTAGGCAGGCACTCTACCACTAGGCCAAACTCCCGGCCTGGCCCGAATTTTTTTAAAGAATATCAATCATAAAAATAGAACCTAAGGTAACACTGAAACCACTAGATATACAGAAACTTTCCAGCAATTTATAAATAAAAATATAAAAAATACACAGGTCAAAGACAAATAGCTTTCAGAAAATGAAAAATCTGCAACAAAAGCAAACGAAAACAATAGTTAAAATTCTTGAGCTTTTGCCAAAGAAAATGTAGAGCATTATATATACTAGGAAAGGAGATAGAGTTAAACCTAAGTAAAACATGTTCTCCATGAAAGTATTTTTGACCCATCTGAGAAAATTTCCAAGGAGCATGTTTAGTTCTCTAAGAAATTGCCAAAGTAGTTACACTGTTTTACTTTTTTTTTTTTTTTTTGCTGTAAGTTGTGGTTCCTATTACTTTTTATTGTTGAACACCGGATTTGATGTAGGTAATTTGGATTTTAGCAATTCAAATAGTTGTGGGATGCCCTCTCATCATTGTTTTAATTTGCATTCGCTAATGGCATATGCTGAGAGTCTTTGATGTTGTTTGCCATCTGTGTATGTCCTTTGATGAGGTGCCTTTAATTTTTTTTTTCCTTTTTGACTTGAGACAGGCCTTGGCCTCTAACTTAAATTCCTCTTGCCTTTCAAGTATTGGGATTATAGGCTTTTGTCACCACATCCATCTGTCTTCTGTCCATTTTTAAATTGGTTTGTTTCCTGATTATTGAGTTTTAAGAGTTCCTTTTTCAGATGCTAGTTTTTTGGGGGCAGGAGGAAGGAGAGATATGGAGGTTTCTGGGGTTTGAACTCTGGGGTTGATCACTATGCTTGAGCTATTGTACTCAAGGCTATCCCTCCACCACTTGAGCCACAGATCTATTTCCAGTTTCTTTGTGATTAATTGGAGATAAGGCTTTTCTGCACTGGCTAGCTTCAAATCTCTATTTTCAGCTCTCAGCCTTCTGAGTAGCTAGAATTGCAGGTATCGACCATCAGTGCCCAGATAGACACTAGTCTTTTAACAGGCAATTTGTAAATTTTTTTTCAGTCTCTGGTTTGTCTTTTTTTTTTTTTTTTTTGTCATTGTCTCGCATTGAATAAAACTTCTGACCATACTGTTGGAGGAAGGCAGTGGACTTTCCTCGGCCATTGGGTTCAAATTTTCTTTTACTGTAATTATTATAGAATCTGGTACATTTATGTCTAATCTATGGTGTAATGGTACAGTGGCCTAATCGTGGCCTAATAGTAGAGCCAAGCATGCATGAAGACCTGGGTTCCATTCCTTGCCAGAAAAAGCCAGAAGTGTTGTGGCTCAAGTGGTTGAGCACTAGCATTGAAGAAAGCCCAAGGACAGTGCTCCGACCCTGAGTTCAAGCCCTTTGGCAAAGAATGTTTTTCAAATTACAATTATATGTCATTCAGGATTCTTAAGTGTCTTACTGTCTTGAAGATTTCAAGGCACCACACTGTTTGAAATGACAATAAGCTCCATAAAATATAGTTACTAAAATAAGACATAATGTCTTATTTTCTAAGAATTTAGAACAAGGAGGGGGGAGGTTCCTTCTCTATGTTTGTGAAGTCTTGTCTAAGTAGTAATTAATTCTAGATAATACCCTTCAGCTGGAACAAATATATTTTCAGCTCACAATAAAGAAACTTGAATTCATGTTATGAATCAAGGATTCAAAAGCAAACACACAACAAAGCCAACCTCCACATTCTTTAGAGAGAAATATCCCCAAAGACCAACTATTCAATAGGACAGGAACCAGGATCAAGGTGAAGGTTACACAAAAACAAAACAAAATTTAAAAAAATCACCAACTTTGTTTGTGTATGGAGATTGGATCCCCATCTGCTTTATGATTAGCCCTGGCCTGGGACTTCATGCAACTTGTTTAACTTCTGCAAGCCAGAATTAAAATCCAATAGAATTTTCTCCAAGGATGGAAATTTGATTATCCTCAGTGCCCGTTTAAATGACCCCATATGGCTAATGACTACAGTATTTGAAAGGTATTTCAGAGATTCCATTCCTAGATTCCTCTCTTCTCTCCTGACCAAATTGTTTTTATGGAACTAATACCAATACAGGTAAACTTGAAAAAATAAAAAGTGTTAAATAAAATAAAAAGTGTTAAACACAGTATATTAAAAGTGTTTTAGTACTATTTTATTCCGGCGGGTTTGGAGTGAGCAGTCGGTGCAATACACGGTTTCTTAAGACTGGTTTTCAAATGCAGCTATGCAGATAGTAGTAGAGAAAGAACAATTACTGGAAAATTAGTCTAAATCATAATTCTAAAGTGCCTGGTAGACTTTACCCAGTTTTCCCCTGACTCTTCTGGACCGGGTTAAAGGTTCTCAATACATTTGCCACATTTAAATTTTTTTTTTTTAACCCGGCCTTCTTAGTCAACTATTTCAGAGACTTTCCGTGAAGAATTAGTTGTCAGGCACTGGGCAATTCGTATGGATCCTCAATCCTTATTTAATGACTGACCAGTTTATCATGTGATCAGGATGTGGGTCCCTTCCCTGTTCACTTAAGTAACCCCTCTATTGTGGATAACATCACAGATTTTTGTTTGATTCTTTGTTTTTCTTCAAATAACGTGAATGAATTCCCACTGTCTCAAAGGTACAGGCAGTAATCTCTGTGCCAATAGGTTCTTGGGCGATGACCTCTCCCGGGCACTTTCCTTCCCCTCGAGTCTGCGGGTTGTAGCGGATCTGCGCATTGGTGACGCTCAGCAGGAGCCAGAACTACATTTCCCAGCTGACGTTCCCGCGTGCGCCCCTACCGGTGAGCGAGGTGGAGGGGAGGAGGGCTGGGGGTGGGGGGGACTGCTCCGGGTGCTCGCTCCCTGCCGTGCGCTCTTCACCCTCCCAAGCCTCTGCCAGAGGATGAGGTGGGAGGCGCTAGAAACCACTTAGCTACCAACCGCCCAATGCTGCAGCCCTCGCTCGTTCCCCGCCCCCCTGCCGGCGGAAGCGCCCGCGGAGCACAATGCAGCACTGAGCCAGCGCCGCGGTGGAGGTTGCAGCTCCTCGGCACGCCGCAGCATCCCTCGGCCTGGGCAGCGGGCAGGCTGGGATCAGCGGCTGGGGTCGGCGTTGGGGGAAGCTGGACGCGGCGGCCGGGGCATGAGAAGCTAGGCGCCCCGGGCACGGCAGGCTGACAGCAGCGTCATGCAGGCGGCGGCGGCGGTAGCAGCACCCGTGCCCTTCCTGCTGCTCTGCGCCCTGGGGACCTGCCCCCTGGCGCGCTGCGGCCGGCCAGGTGAGTTCGCCACCCTGCGTGGCTGGGAGACCTACTGTGTTCTGGGTATCCGTGGAGACCCTGGGCGCATCGGGAGGGGACCCCTCTATTTCCCAAGTGCGCGGGGAAGGATGCTGAGAAGAAGCCATACGTGTGGGGGGTTCGTGAGGGCATCGGGAGCCTGGAGTCAGAGGCCTGCGAGCAGCGGGCAGTGGGGGAGAGGGTTGGGAAAGGATATCCTGTTTCCGGGGCCCGATGCTGGACGCTCTCCGACGAGCTGGTCCAGGGCTTCCCAGCTGGTGTCTCCATGTCCTTTCCAGATGGGGTCTGGGAGGGAGGGAGGAGGCGGCGGATTTTTCCCGGGGTGGGGTGGGGTGGGGGGAGATGTGGGGACGCAGGATGGATGGAGTGTTATTCAGGATCGGTTTTTTTGCCTCCTCTCTTCTGTCCTTCCCCCCCGTCCCCCCCCCCCCACACACTTTACTGCCTGCAAGGAGACGCCTCGCTGACAGAGCTGGAGCGAGGGAACGAGAGCCGCTTCCTGGGGCGCCAGAGCGTCGTGCCACTGCGCCTCGTCTACCGCTCCAGTGGCGAAGACCAAACTCCGCACGACGAGCTCAACACGCGGGTGCGGGGTGGCCCCGGCGGCCGGCAGGTGAGAGGCGAGGACGGGAGGGGTCCTGGGCTCAGCCCGGCCCAGCAGTGACCTCTCATTTGCTCCCTGTTTCCCTGGAGACGCGGTGTAGTGGGTGAGAAGAGCCTAAAGCACCCTGTGCAGAAAGAAGGAAGGGGGGGCGTGCAGAATAAACCCAGAGCATAATAAACCAAAGGTCTTGCTTCTGAGGCGTTAGTGCAGGGTGCCTCCAGCCTCATGATAATCTGAAAGAAAGGGGAAGGGAAGACTCTCACCTCAGTACTCAGGAGAAAGCCATGCATAGCGAGATTGTATTGAGGAAGATTCCCCAGCACCATTGTTGTTGTTTGAACCCTGAAAGAGAAAACTTTACAACTCAAGATTGATTCTGTAGGAGAAAAAAATGTGGAGGTGGGGAGTTTGGGGAGACGACTACATGCTCCTGAAAAACTCAAACTGTAAAAACAAAATCAACTTCAAAATTCCCTGCTCAATTAGATCTGTGGACACCAGATCTTGTGTCTACAAGAATGACACTCCTCCCCCCTCCCCATACACTTCTTCCTTGGTCTTCTTGATGTAACTGGAGGTTTATTGTTTTGCTGAGCATGTATGGTGTCTTCCAAACCTAGCTTATTTTTGTACCTGTATTTAGATCAATAAAAGTTATCTATAGATATGCTTGAATGTTATTTTGAAGTTACTGGCTAGTTTTAGTAAATATTTTTGTAATATTTTGTCATATTTAGTAAATATTAGTAAATATTTTGGAGCCATATATTTATAGGTATGAACAAGGCAGTCCACATACCTGTGAATGCATATGAAGTTCATGTAGCAGGAATTTTTTAAAATAAAATTTACTGAAGTAAAGACAAGGTGAACATCTATGCACGCATAAACAGATTTGCCAGTATACACCTGGATGTTGTGATAGCTATACTAATTTACATGTGGAAGATATGTAAAAATAGAAAAGTATTCAAACTGTAATTTAGCCAAATACACAATTCTCTTAAAATTGCTAATATAAGGTAGAAATTAAAAAGCTACTGTAATGGCCTTCAGAGTTAGATTACTGTAGTAGAAAACCTCATACTCCAGTTTTGCATGAAGGATGCTGTCATTTTAGTGTCTAGGGATGACCTCTTTTCCTTTTGCATTTAACTTGTTCCTGTAGAGAAACACAATATCCTTATCTTATTTTCTAATTTATTAGAATTATTTCTGTGGAGAAGTACTCTCATGCAGTTTTGTGATCTTTGATTATAAAAACACTTTCAAACACTCATAAAAGCAGACAGAATAACACACCCCAGGCTTCCATAATAACTCATGGTGAGTCTTGCTTTGTCTCTCTATATATTCTTTCTTCTTCCTGTATTATTTTAAAGCAAATTATTGTAATTTCAATCATAATAAATTTTAGCAAAACACCTCCAAAAGGTAAAGATTCCTTAAAAATGTAAGCCTGATATATTTTAAAAGAATCATTTTTAATGCTATTGAATAAGCAATGTTTTCAGGAAAAGCTTTGTTGTCATCTATTTATGTATCTATTCATCTATCTGAATCTATGTATCTATTTGTCTACTTGAAACAAGATGTCTTGGATCCAAGCAATTTGTAATTTCTACACAATTCACAATTGGGTGAAATCTACAAATGGCTATTCTACAAATAGGTAGAATTTATGTAAACAGCATGAGTAGTCATTAATTCAAGTCAGAACTGGAAGTAATGCTACTGTATTGTCATGAAAGTAGTAATTAGCTCACTGCCTGGCACATAGCAAGTAACAGTTAATGCATCTTTCTGTATCCATCACCTGGAGAGTCAGTGCTATGCACGATGCTCTGTAAATCACTGACAAGTAGGACTGAATCTGGCAGTTTGAACAGTGAAAACCTAACTACCATAGACAAATCTATAGTTAAGATACTAAATTTTCATGCCCTTTTGGCATTTCTGGTTCCCTGACAGCTGTCCCTGAAAACATATGTTGATTTTATATGACCTTTGATATTTGGTTATTAAATAGATAAAACTGTGATATCTTAAGATATTTTGACAACTCTTTTATTTCAAAAATAAAGGCAGGATGATGTTATTCTGTGTATTCACAAAGCTTATATATATTATTTTGTTGATTATTTAAAATTTAAAGGTATTTATTGACTGGTATACCTGCTATGTAGAAATTTATTTATTTATTTATTTATTTGTTATTTATTTATTTATTTATTTTGTCAGTGGTAGGGTTGGGCTCTGAGCTTGGGTGCTGCCCCTGAGCTCTTCAGCTCAAGACTACCGCTCTACCCCTTGAGTCACAGTACCACTTCTATTTTTCTGGTGGTTAATTGGAGATAAGAGTCTCATAGACTTTAGTCCCTGGGCCGACTCTGAACTGCGATCCTCAGATATCAGCCTCTTGAGAAGCTAGGATTACAGGCAAGAGCCGCCGTGACCTGCCTATGAAGCAAATTTTATGAAATGCCCTGGGTGTTTAGAGATAAAAGACAGAGTTCTAACCTTTAAAGAAACTGTTGGCTGTAAAGTGGGGAGATGAACCAGTGAATAAGCCATTACTTTTTACCCTAAGGTATGATTTGCTGGAGATGATCATAGACAGCAGTCTGTTGAAGAACAGCAGACTAGGTAGGTTCACCAGGGTAGGTGCTGTGTGGTCTTTGTTTGGAGGATGGGTTAGGAATTCATCCTGTTAAGAGAAGGAAGTATGTGTGTCTACCTGCAGGCCAGCAAGCACATAGACTAATCAAAGTGCAGATTTGTCTTTCTTAGAGTTAAGGGCCAAAAGAGGAAAGGAGGGAACCGAAGCTGTGCATCTTCCTGGCTTACTCAAAATTGCGTTTGTCCACAAGGCTATCCAAAGATTTCAGTAAGGAGAATTAACTGGCCATTGTGGGGTGGTTGTAATTGTTAGAAATGAATAATTTTAACTTCTAACAGTGAGCAAACATGAATATTTCAGTTGATTCACCGGCAAATGACATTCAAATCATTATTAAATTATTTAAGAATTTAGTTCCTAACTATTCTGAAAATGCCCTCAATGAGTAATATTTATAAAGCATTTAGAACAACACTGGGCATAGAGTAAGTAATCTAGCAACCTGTTAAATAACATTAATTTCCTCAGGTAGCTCTAGTACTATTTAGAATTTTTTTTTTCTTTCCCAGTCCTGGGCCATGAGCTCAGGTCCTGAGCACTGTACTTGGGCTTTCTCAAAGCTAGAGCTCTACCACTTGAGCCACAGCACCACTGCTGGCTTTTTTCTGTGTATGTGGTACCGAGGAATTGAACCCCGGTCTTCATGCGTGCTAGGCAAACACTCTACCACCAGGCCAAACTCTCAGCCACTATTTAGAAATTTTATGACATTGTTGGAAGGAAAATTGGTAGCCTAATTACTTGACTTTAACACATTCCAAGAAGAAAGTTACAAATTACTCAAATTTCTATACCTAAGTAGAATATAATAGTTCTAGAGAAAAGAGCCCTTATAGGTCATTTGTCTGCATTCAGTAATTACTTCTTACTTGGTATGACCCAGCAGTTGACCTAGAGTAATGTCATCAGCTATGTATTACTTAGTGACCCCTAATACTCATGAGAGCTATGATTGTATAAATGCCCTAATTTCATTTTTAATGTTTTATTGTTTCTGTTTTCATCCATTAATGGGAACATGAAATGTATTTTAGAACAGATTTCATCTGTTTCTCTTTAAATGGTAAGTAACTATATTGGTGTGAAATAGTGACATTGTTCGTACTATATAGCAAAAGTTTCTTTACTGCATTGTTTAGTTATTTCAATGCATAAGTTTTACCCCAAGTGATACAGGAAGTTTATGGGCCATAATGTCTAAGAAATGGTAGAATATTTATTCTTGACTATGTGTAATTGTTTTCTCAAGGTTGTCTATCTAGTTTGAAATAAATTTAAGTTTAGAAAATAGCATTAGAATATTCAAAATATTTTATCTTTTCCCCTATGTCTTGATATTACTAATACTGAATGAATTGCATGCTTGCAGAAAGAAGGATATATTTTACTTTCTAAAATCTGGCTATGCATTTGAATCTTACTGGTGGTTTGATATCGATAATTCTGTAAATTATTTTCTTTTTAGAATAAACATCTAGATAGTGATAATGATGATGATGGTGGTGATTTTTTAACTAACCAAGCATTAAAGATAGGTTATTTGGTAACTTATTTTATTGTGTGATCACTTCATGAATTTTTTTAATGATTTGTTTTTCACTCAGTGATTTTATTTCCCTGTTGTTAGCAGAATTTCCTTTTTTTGTTAGAAGGCTTTACTGTAAAGAGAAGATAGGTTACTTTTCTCTATGTCATCTCCTAGAACTTTGTAGCTTCTTAATAATCACAGACATGTGTCAAGGGCACAACTTCTTGCAGTTTTGATAACTAGTTACGAGTGGGAAAAAATACAAGATGGCAATGAGATGACACGCAGAAGGTTTCTTGTAATTTTTCTGTGAATATCTTTGTACATATGTGGATGAGCTGTGCTTAAAATTGTGCTGTTTCATTTTGGGAGTTCTGAGTCAGCTTGACAGTAAATTGTCTGCAGTGCAGCTTTCCTTGGCAGAAATGGGCTCCTAGGAATGACAACTTTGGAGATATTTTGCAAGGATAGCACAGACATCATCTTTTAATTTAATGTGCATTTGTTTAAGTAGTTTAATATGGATAGTTTTACTATCCATCAAAACTTTGTTATACTGTAGTAAATAGGAAAGCTATGTTTCACAGCATTTTCTTGTTCTCCTGTTAGCCTTCTTTTACAGTTGAATAGTCTCAGGGGAGTAAACATAAAAAATTATAATATTTCCATTTATTTAAATTTATATGTGTAAGTGTAACACAGAGACCTAGATAAGAGAACTTTGAAGTCATTTAACCTTACTTTAAAATATCTAAATATTTGTGTGTGTCTCTGTATATATGTATGTGTATATATGTAATTATATACATATGTGTATGGATATAGGCATATAGTATATATTCTTGTTACCTCTGACATTTTACCTAAGTTTTCTATGAACAAAGGAACTAGTTTTTTATCACTGCTTTACAGCTGCATATGGATAATTGTGAATGACTCTAAGAGTTTATGGGTTGCTAATTCTTTTTTTTTTGCTTCTGATTTTCATCATTTGCGTTGTTTCAAAGATAGAAAGCTATTTTGTTTTCCCCAGAACAAATCATTATACAATGATTTTGAAAATAAAACTTTAAATGATTTATCATGATCGAGAAATACCAGCATTTCTAACTGGAAAGAGAAGGAAGAGTGTACTTGCTCAAAAGTAGTTCCCTTCTATTGAATTTTTTGTCCCAGTAAAAACCACACCCCTTTGAAGATGAGAAATAGTTGATGCTTTCCTGGATATGTAAGAGCTGGAGTTTTCCAAGTGGTTTTAAATTTTCTCCCTGAGGGCAGAGAATTCTTTGTTGGTGGCTTTTTTAGAGCACTTATTCTATTTGTCATTGCTTCATATCTCTAGCCTTCTAGCTGGTCAGTTTATTTTTTTTTCAGTGTGTCTTTTAAGTAGATTGATTTGGGAGCGATGGCTTTTATTCCCTCCACTCTCAAGCTCAGGATGTTGAGACTATGATAGTATACACAATTTGATATTTCTTATCAGATTTTCTTGAAATCCCCAGTGTGTTTTTAATGCATTTAAAAGATGCTGTGGATCTCTGATAAGCATGAGTGGCAGTCAAGGTTATACATGGTCTGGTATTATTAATTTAGGGCAAGCTGGAGAAGTTGGCAGAAGAGGAACCTAGAACCATCAGAATGTGAGCAAAAGCAGGCTTTGAATCAAGCAGGAAGGTGAGTCGGCTCACACAAATCACAGATCCAGTCCTTGTAGAGAAGATAACTAGAAGTCCTGAGCCTCTACAGACATCATCTCCGTGTTCTATTGCTGTCATAATATGTCAGCAGAACTTGGAGGCTTAAGACAATACAGGCTTACTGTTTTAGCAGTTCCCCGAAAAGAAAAGTTTGGCATGCCTCTCACAGAGCTTAAAATTCAAGGAGTCAGCAGGAGCATGAGGACATTTCTAGGATCTCAGAAGGACATTTCCAGCCACTTAAAGTCACTTAGATTCCTTGGAATAGCAGCCGTTCTTTTCCCTCTATCCTGAAAGCTAGTCACTTGCTGACCCTTTCTGTTTGTTACAGTCTCTGAGAAGCTGGGAAAGGTTAGGACTTTGTAGTTAGCAAGGGCCTTGCTGGCTAATCCAGGAAACTCTCTCCTCTCAAGGTGTGTTGTTTTAATTAGCTCTGAAAATTCCCCTTTGCCAAAATAAAGTACCATATTCAAAAGTTGTTTGTTTTTTTAGGATAACTAGACCTGCTAAATTGATCAATCCAGTATCCTCCTGGCTTCACTAGAAAGAAAGCTTGTAAGAGTCTGAGGAATTTTTCGCATTTTTAATCTCAGCCATCTAAGGTATAATGGTTGATTTTACTTTTGATCTAAGTTTTATAATTTTGTTTGTCTTATTCTTATTTTATTTACTTTAAGGAGAGTGTTTCATTTTATAGCTCAGGCTGACCTGGAATTTGTTATCCTCCTTCCCAAGCCTCCTCAATGCTGGACAAGGTACTACTATTTCTGAGGCCTGGTTTTTTTTTTCCCATATATTTTGTATTGTAATTAATAGAGAGGTTACAGTTTTGGTTTTTTTTTTGGATTCTCTTTTTCTTTATTACGATCCTCCAAACTTCTCTTCCTTTTTTTTTTCTTTAGGAATACATTTTTTTTATTGTAATTAGTAAAAGGGTTACATGATATTTGCCAGATAGAAGGTGCATTAATTCACATACATTGATACCCTTTCACATGTCTTGGTACCCGTTTCCCTCCTCCCCCACACCCCCCACCTGTCTTGGTTTTCCCCCCTTCCCTATCAAATTTCAAATATCCAAATACAAATAAATTCAATATATCAGATAACAAAGTGAGATACTATACCAATATGAGATAACCAAGGGACAGCAAAGGAGATGAGAGACAACATAGTACATTAAGGACAACAATCATTCATTATATGGCTTTTGTTTCAATATCCTGGAGGTGAGAGGTTACAGTTATATTCACCAGATAGAAGGTGCATTACTTCACGCACATTGATACCCCTTCTCATGTTTTTGTCCCCATCTTCCTCCTCCTACCCTCTCCCAGTCATCTTGTTTTCCCCAGTCCCTTTCCTATTTCAAATAAACAAATAAATGTATATACAAAATACCAAATAACTGTAACAATATGAGATAACCAAGGGACAACAAGAGAGATGAGAAATAACTTAGTACATTACGAACAACAATCATACATTATATAGCTCTTGTTTCCATATCCTGGAGGTCCTTTCATTTAGCCTCATCCTATATGGCCTTATTATGTTTTTAGGTTTTGAGCTATTTTAATCCTCTGAGGAAGCTATCCTTCTTTAGAATAAAATTCTTTATTTCTGTGGGACTTCATTTTAAATGTAGATGTCCCAGAGTGAGGCCTGGTTTTTAAAAGAAAACTTCAAACTTTTTCTGATAGTCCCTGGGATTGTCCCTGAGGAAAGAACAAATCCTCTCTTTGCTTACCTCTCCATTTCCTATCCCTCGTATATACTCTCTTATCTACCCTTTTCCTCCCTCTCCATCCTCCTTCTCTTCCATTTCTTAATTTCCCCTTCTTAATTCTTCTTGTTTTTCTTACCCTTTCCCACTTATCCGCTTTAAAGGTTTGTAGGCTCATGGGACAGAGCTTCAGGGGCCCATCTTCTCTTTATGTAGTTTAGACTTTGGACTTGAGCTTCTTCCAGGTCATGAGGTGAAGCTCAATTAACACATGCTTTTTTGATCCTCTAAAAATCACAATTTGTATAAAATGAGAAGTAGATGCATTTTGAATGACATATGGTATTTGTTAAATAAATGTATATTGAATGAATGAAGATTGCAATTATTTTTATATTTTTTGTCAGCCTTTGCTATTGATTTTAAGTTATTTTCAAGGTAAATTTGTTAATTTCTTTTTAGCATTCTTTATAAGTTTTTAGTATGTGCTCATGAAGTTGAATTTAATAAGAACAATGGGAATTGTTTTTAACAGATACATTTTCAAATTATCATTATCATTAAGCTGAATAATATTTCTTAGAGTTTTTATTGATTGATAAAAACTTTGACACTGAAGATGATGGAAGTTTTGATTCAGGACTGAAATTTTGTTCTCATACTTTATGAATCTGTAGATAGTTTAACTATAAATAGAAAAACATTGCTTTCTTTTTAACTTATTTAAGTTGGAAAGCTATTGATTGGTAAGAATGTAAGGAAAATTCAAGATGTATTCATAACCCTTCCATGGTTGGAGTTATTCCTGGCTGGGCAGGTGACTAAAGCTAAGACTAAACCATTTTGTATAGAAGTTCTTGTTGACTCTCAGCATGCTACAGGGCAAAAACATGGAAGAAAAGTATTGGAGTTGAGATATTAAGAATTACTGCTTAATTTAATTTCCTAAAGATAAGTTTAGCATGATGTTCTTAGAGTTCTTAATGATCTTATATAGACAATGTTCCCTCATAGTACATGACAGAAAAGTACTCATAATTTGTAATTTAACCTAATAAGTAATTTTGCTTAAGGTCATTGATTACTTATTTAATTGTTCTGATTATGGATTCCTAGAGTCTTTAAGATGAGTGGTGTATTATGTAATTGCACAGAGAAATCTAGAACAAAGGCATAGATCCGAATCTTGATTTTCATTTCAAAGTGCAGATAGAGCAAGGATGACTGAAGAAAACTGTCCCGTGTCATTGCCTATAGGGGGCTCTCTTCCATTGTAAGGCTCTATCATCTGTTAATTCTTTTTGCTTTACTGTGTCTCCTTTTCTCACCTCTTAGTAATGCTGTCACTCTCTTATAGTCTCTTTCCATTTGCATTTTCTTGTGAATATACCTTCTCATTTCCTATGACGTTTGATTTATTTTGTCTTTTTCCCCTACTCTATTTCTGTCAAGTGTCCCTTTTTCTCTTAGCAGCTAAACTACAAACAAGTCTCTGAAAGGTTATTTACATTCAGTGTTGGGAAACATCCCTGTTGCAGAGGGTTGGACTTAACTTCTTTTTGGATTTTGAAAATGGGTACAGTTCAACAAGCTCACCATTTTGCTATTACCTTTACAGTGTATTTTAGGGGGTTTTATTTCCTCTGCTTTTTCTTTGATTGCCCTTCAGTTGTCCTCATTCATTGTCTTCCTTGAGTATATTTATGTGGCCATTCTGTTCTTACTGCTAGAATAATCTTTCTGACCTCATTTTTCTAGGTCACATTGCCCACAGTGACCTGAATTTCACCTTTACGTACTCACTTACCGAGTACGTCATTCCTTCCATGGTGAACTTCATTGCTGCACAATATATATTCCCTGCTTCTTGGCTATAGGATTCATAGTCAGGGTAAAGGAATGACAAGGCATGGTTACAGCTATACAAAAAGTGAAACTTGTCTCATAAATTTGGCATAAAATTGTTCATGCTCCTATGTGCATTGGGGAAAGGACTCAGGGCCCTGGTAACTTAGGCATTAGATACTGTCTCCACCAGATAAACTCTGATCTTGGTTTCAGACTTGGCCAGTTATGAATGTAAATAAACCATTATAATACACAAAACCATGTTGTTTACCATTGTTTAGCACTAGACCTGGTCCCCAGTGAGTACTCAGTAAATATGATCTGTGTTTTAATTTTCCTGTCTCAAGGATGTAGAGAAAACATTCTGTGACTACTTAGGTTACTGATTTTATGTATTTTTGAGATATTTTTCACGGTTGTAATATTTTTTTCCCAACAGATTTGGATGGGGCTGAAAGGAGGAGGTGTGTCCTTCCATATATATGCCTGATCTCTCCTTCCTTCTTTCCTTCTCTGCTTTCCCCTCCCCCATATTCTGCAGGCCTCACTGCACTATCCTCTATTCATTATGCCCTGGTTTCCTCGCAGTCCCTGCAAGAAAAACTAACTTGTCCTTCTTGCTTTGAATCTCATGCAGTGCTGATTAGTGATAAGGGGAGAGAGAATGCCAGAGAAAGTGGCAGGAACTTGGATCCATTTTAACACATTTCAACCCAGAAAGCTGTTTTGCGGGCCTAGAGTTCAGTTTAATGGTCAAGTGCTTGCCAAGTATGCACAAAGATCTGAGTTTGATTCCTCAGTACTACATACATAGAAAAAAGCTGGAAGTGGTATTGTGGCTCAAGTGGCAGATCTCTAGTTTTGAGAAGAAAAGCCCAAAGACGGTGCTCAGGCCCTGAGTTCAAGCCCTAGGACTGGCAAAAAAAAAGCTGCTGCTTTGTTGTCTCCTTGGCCACTTTAATCACTATAACAAAATCATTCATGCTAGTTTGTAGCCCCATCTCTTCTAAGAAAAATAAATAACCTAAGCTATTAAACCTTTGTTCATGACTTTATTTACTACATTTTGTTTGCTGCCTGGAGCAATATTTTCGTTAAGACAGTGATGTGCATCCTCCCGGAGAGTGACAAACAGTATGGCTGATAGTTCTGAATTTATATGACATATTCAACTGAGTTTCTCCCTTAATATTTATTCTTTAGAGTGGATGCTGTTGGTTAGTTGGGATACTGGGAATGAAAAAAGTGAGGTTTGAGGACAGCCAGGGCAGAAAAATTTGCAAGACTCAAAGTAACCGTCAAAAAGCAGGGCTGGGGCATAGCTCAAGTGGTGGAGCACCAGGCTAGCAAGTTCAAACCTGCCTGGAGTCCAAACCCCCAAATAACACACACATACACACACACACACACACACACACACACACACACACACACACACACACACACACAAATTAAAGATGTTTTTGTATTAAGGACATTTAATTTTTTTCCCTTGTAGCTAAGCCCCAGATACTTCTTTTTTTTTTTAAGTCATGAGTCTTTATTTACCCCAGTAATTGGAGAATCTTTTTTTTTCTAGTCTTGGGGCTTGAACTCAGGGCCTGAGCACTGTCCTTGGGCTTTTCTCAAGGCTAGCATTCTGCCACGTAAGCCACAGCATCACTTCCAGCTTTTTCTATATATGTGGTACCAAGGAATCGAACCCGGGTCTTCGTGCATGCTAGACAAGCACTCTTACCATTAGGCCAAACTCCTGGCCCAGCCCCAGATACTTCTTTTTTTTTTTTTTAAGTAGGCCATTTTAATTTTTAAAAATAATTTACTAACTAGTTTTCTTGATTTCAGACAAGTAAGGCTCTTTGATAGTATTCAGATACAACACAGTGATGGCGGTTTTCCTGATTGGTGTGTAGTCTTCAAAAATTGTAAGGAGTTACTTGTATGAAATGTCTATCAAACCAGTAAGACTGCATTTATACATCCATCGTTTTCAGGATTGTTGGTAACCTGGGCATATTTACCCCCAAATAACCTTGCCTCCTTGTGTCACCAAGCCCAGCTCACTCACATTCACTTCAATGACTGTCCCTTTGGTAATGACACCCAAAGTTGTAAAAAGTGGAGATGAGGGATTCTTTTTTACACCAAGTATCGGCAGGCAAAAGGTGGCTTTCAGTTCAGGATGTGTTACGTGGGCCTTCTTGAAATGTAAGCCCATTGGTCTGATGAACCACTCATATTTAGGAGGCTTTCTTGTAAAGCCATCTCCAACAAAGCAGACTTTAGTAACCATCCTCTTCCATGCCTTCTTTTTTCTCTTCCCAGTACAAATAACTTTTAATACTTCTGTTTCTCCCTGGGCATGAACTTTGGGCAGAGGGACTTTCCACTTTCCCGCCTTCTCTTTCCGTTTTTGTTTAATCATGTTGGACAGTACTTTTGCTCGAGACTGTCCTTCTCTGTCCAACCGATAGGCAGGTACTGCTCCCTGAGGAGTCTTCTCATCATCTTTTTGTTTCGTGTTTCTCTTTTCGTGCATCTTCATGGTCTTTTTCATTTGTACTTTCTCAGCATGGTGCTGTTTGTGGTAGAGCTTAGCCTTCAGGCTAATCATTTTTTTTGCCTTCTCAGATCATTCATGAGCCTCTCTGCTCTCTCTCTTTCTCTTTTTCTCATGGTAATCCAAAGGATATCTACATTGTAGCTGGTGTACCTCATTCTTCCTCATTCATTATTGTCAAATAATGTTCTACTACCTACCCATTTATCCTGAAGCAAAAGTAAATTGTTTCATTTCTTTAGCTGTTGTGAATAATGCTGCTGTGAATATTTGTGTAAAAGTTTTGTGTGGACATGAGGAAGCATGCCATAGAACAACAGGCATGTCATGAAACAATACATAGCCTGTTACTTGGAGTGAGATACTTTTTATTTTACTTGGTTCCAGCTCATTTTCTAAAACTCCAAATCATTGTGCCCTTAAGTTATTTCAGAGCCTTTCTTCTTCCGTGAAAGCCAAAGTTAGATGGCATTTGAAATACAGTTATGTCAACAATACTGATTTTTAACATGGATTTCAGTTTTTCCATTTTAGGGACTACACAGAGGGACTTGAGCTTGCTGGGAAAGAAAGCATAGCATTACTGGACGATTTCCTCCTGAGTTCTTATAACTTTCCCCAAATGTTTTTTTTTTCTTTTTTGTGGGTCATGGGGCTTGACCTCTGGGCCTGGGCACTGTCCCTGAGCTCTTCAGGTCAAGGCTACTGCCCTACCCATAGAGCCACAGCCCCACTTTCCACTTGATTTTGATTAATTGGAGAGAAGAGTCTCATGTTCTTTAGTGCCTGGGCTGTGATCTTCAAATCGCAGCCACCTGAGTAGCTAGGATTATAGGCGTGAACCACTGCATCCAGCATCCCAAAACTTTTTGAAGTACCAATTAATTTTTTTTAAAGTAACTATTCTTAACATGACTGTAGGCTCAGTGTTGGTTATAATATCCTTCTCCATGGAAGGATTTCCATTTTCTTACAGTCAATTACCATGTTTAATAAATGTTTTAACACTTAATCAATCAGCCATGTGTTCCTGAATTTCTGACCATTTTCAACAAACATTTTTTAGAAAATCTGTTATTCCAAAGTTAATTGTTTGTGGTATTTATCTTAAGAAATATTAGATTAGGAAAAGTCCATATGCTTCTATTTTAGCATCATATGTTCATTGTAGAAAGTGTTCAGGAAGAAAAAGTCTCCAAGTGTGAACATTCCTGTTGCTGTTTGCTGGTAGTGGGGTGAGTCTTGTGTATGTGGATAGTATGCATGTGCCGTCTCATCTCCAGAAGACCACTGGCTGAATTTCAGGTTTTGTATTTCACTAGATGAGAGAAACAGCTATACTCTTTTCTATGCCTTCTGACCTTTGTGCAGCCGGGTATTTTAGTTATAGTTGAGCTATTAATCATGCCTTTTTATAGTTCCTGTTCTCTGCAGGAGAATCGCTAGAACTAGAGATTCTTGACTTTTTTCTCTTTATACTATTCTATCTTTGAATAACGAGGGAAACCATGGGACTGGGAAATACTTAATACATTTTGATTCTTGTGTCTTTTCTTATGAAGTTTAAACTTGCCAGATTTGCATTAAAAGGTTTTTTTTTTCATTACTGCTTTTATATTTCAAGTTAGAGGTCAGTAATCATGTTGGTCAACACTAATGTAAAGTGTGTGTGTGTGTGTGTGTGTGTGCGTGCATGTGTTTTCACTTATATGTGCATGTATTAGAATTCTTTCCTGTGATTTTCTTTGTGGCACATAACCAAATGACTACCAGACTTACCAACAAATGTTGGTGGAATAGAATTAACTCAGGGAAACAGATCAGAAGCTTTTAAGAACAAGTGTAAGGCATATGTTGATAAGGACTATACTCTTGAAGGCAATAATAATACTTAAAACTAATAAGGAATTAACAAGAAACCAATATGGAAACAGTTTTGATTATATTGTAGTCATGAGATAGCTTCTCATTAGATAATTATAACTTGAAAGATATTGTTTCTTCATATTATTGTTAAATAACAGCTGTCAGAGTTGGTGTGAATTTATAACTGTGCAAAAAAAATTGCAATAGAAAAGGTCCTAAACCTTGGGGATAGTGAGGTAGGTATCTCGTAACATAATGAGAGCATTTGCTAGTGTAGCACAAAATCACAGATCTCTATAGAGAGGAACAGATAATCTGTAATCTGGAAGTATCAAGGGATACTAATGTATCAAGTGAAACTAATCCTCACTCCTGATAATATGAATTTCTCTTTATACATGATGGGGCTTCAGATATTCATAGTGCAGAATACTATACTAATATGGATGGAACTAGGTCATTCCTTCTGCAGTTCTTTACATTCGGTCTCCACAGCAGTCCTCAGAGGTTGGTACTCTGGTCTCCACTTAATAAATACAGAGATCTTCCCCACAATCATTCAATTTAAGCAGAAATGGAGCTAGGATTTAAACATAAGTTGACTATAGACTCTTGTTTTAATTACTGTGCTATTTGTCTTTTTATAAATAACATGTTCACAGCTTTAAAACAAAGGGAAAACTTTTTTGGGGACACAACAGTTTCAATTGAAGCTATGTTACATCACTACTTTGTACAAGAGTAATGTGGCTTCCCTATTAACAAAAAGATGTGGGCAGAAACCTGGTCTTCCTCAGAACTCTTTGTGGCTCTTAGGGAAATGCTTTGCACACGGTAGATGTTCAGGCTTGGTAGTTGCAATGGAGATGGTAGAACAGTCCAGGCAGTCCAGAGAAGGCCAGAGAGGATGAATTAGTGGGGTTTGCTGAGTAGGATGACTGGGGAACATTTGAATCAGGACCCCTTGCTAGGAGACAGCTTCTCAGAAACCCAAGAAGGGAGGTACACAGGGAAAATCTATACATTTTTTTGAAGGGAATGCATTTCCTAGGAGATCATTTAATGTAACAAATGAAAACTGCCCACCATGGTACTTTTAAGGTATTCAGAGCAGAAAGAAGTAAAACAATATTAGAAAATGCAGAGGGATTGTGCTTGGTTTTTTTCCTTTGGAAGAGAATCAAGATGTCTTATAGGAAGACTCTTAACTCAGCAGGTCACATGTAAAGAGTTCTCATTGCACTGCTCCAATTTGCTCCAGAAGAGACAAGAACTAGAGAACTGACTTTCTTCACCTTTGTATCCAAACATAATAGTAGAGAGATCTGGGTTATACATAGAACAGACAAAACAGTATCCAAGTCCTTGGTGTATGTAGTTTTCTTAAGGCAGAACAATCTGACCAGAAAGAGAAAGTGAATAGCTCTAATTTACCTAATGGCTTTAGAGCTCCACCTTCTTGCCCTAATGAGGCCATTGCTCCTTATGATTTTTTTTATCCTTTTGGTTTCTGACACTACAGGAGCAAAATTCCATCAACCTTTGACATGAAATCCATTCTGTTATGAGCTGTGTTCATGCCACCAAGAAGAAGAATGGAGAGAATGTCAGTCTGTTTCCTTTTCATATCCAGACATGAAATCATAATGCTAATTAAAAATCTCCAAAATTAGAGGTTTTATTCCCTTGTATGAAGATATATTTCAAGTCTAAGGAGAAATCTGCATGTAATTCTTTTGTTTGTTTCTTTTCTTTCTTTTTTCACTGTTGGGATAAAGTACAGAGGGTTTAAAGTTACATTTGTCAGGTAGTACATGCATTACTTCTTACACATTGATACCTCTTCTCATTTTTTTGTCCTCATGTCCCTCCCCTCACCCTTCCCAATCATCTTGTTTTCTCCCCTTCCCTTTCCTATTTCAAATAAACAAATAAACGTATATACAATATACCAGGTAACAAAGTCAGATATAATAATAATATGAGATTAACCATAAGGGCAATAAAAGAAAAGAGAAATAACATAGTATATTAAGAACAACAGTCACACAAGATAAAGCTCTTGCTTCCATACCCTAGAGATCCTTTCATTTAATCTCATCCTATATGGCCTTATGTACATAGGTTTTGAGCTATTCCTGTGCTAAGCAAGTCCTAGATGTGTACTAATTATTACAAATGAGGGAAACCACTGAGCCTATCTTCCTTTGGGTCTGGCTTACTTCACTTAATAGGTTTTTTTTTCCAAGTGTTTCAATTTCCTTACAAATGGGCAATGTCCTTTTTTCTGAATTCCATTGTGTATAAATACCATATCTACTTGATCTAGTCATCTACTCAGCAGCATCTGGGTTGGTTCCATATTTTGGCTATGGTAAATAGTAGTACTTCAGTGAACATCGTTGTGGTAGTGGATTTAGGATGTTCTTGTTTCTGAACGATTGGGTAAATGTCAAGGAGTGGAATTGCTGGGTCATAGGGAGCTCTGTGTTTAGTCTTTTGAGGAATCATCACACTGCTTTCCATAGTGGAGTTTACACTCCCACCAACAGTGTAGTAGAGATTCCTCCTGGCCACATCCCCTCCAGCATCTGTTGTTATTAGATTGCTTGATAATGGCCATTCTAACTGGAGTGAGGTGGAACCTCAGAATTATTTTGTTTTGCATTTCTTTTATGGCCAGAGATGTCAAACATTTCTTCATGTTTCTATAGGCCATTCTTATTTCCTCTTCAGAGAAATCTCTAAGTTTTTAGCCTACCTTTTATTGGCATGGTTGTTTCTTTGAAGATTTGTTTTGGAGATATTCATTTTTTTTTTTTTTTGCCAGTCCTGGGCTTGGGCTCAGGGACTGAGCACTGTCCTTGGACTTTCTCAAGGCTAGCACTCTACCACTTGAAACTCAGCACCACTTCTGGCTTTTTTCAATGTATGTGGTACGGAGGAACGAACCCTGGTCTTCATGCATGCTAGGCAAACACTCTACCACTAAGCCAAACTCCTGGCCCCAAGAGATTCTTTTTTTTTTTTCAGCTGTAGATTTATTTTAGATGAGGCTCTTGTCTGTTGTATGGCTAGTAAAGATCTTCTCCCACTCTGTTGGCTTTCTATTTAAGTTGCTAGCTATATCCTTTGCCATACAGAAGCTCTGCAGTTCAATGCAGTCCCATTTGTCCAACTTTCCTTCTTTTGTTGTGAATAAAGACCCAGTCTTTATTCAGAAAGTTTTGACCTTTGCCAAGGAGACCTAGTGGGTCTCCTATTCCTTCTTGTACAGTTTTTAGGGTATCTGCTTTTACCTCAAGGTCTTTGATCCATTTGGAATTAATTCTGTTGCAGGGTGACATAGAAAGATCCAACTTTAGTTTTCTGCAGGTGCTTAACCAATTTTGCCAGCACTTGTTGAAGAGGCTGTCTTTCTTCCATTCACTTTTTTCCAAGTCCTGTGGTTTGAACTCAGGGCTTGGGCACTATCCTTGAACATTTTTGAAGCTAGTGCTCTACCAATTGAGCCATAGCATCACTTATGGTTTTTTCCGTGTATGTGGTACTGGGGATTCAAACCCAGGGCTTCGTGCATGCTAGGCAAACACTCTATCAGTAGGCCACACTCCCAGCTCCTGATTTTATATTATAGATAGATAGACATAGACATAGATATAGACATAGACATAGATATAGATATAGATATAGATAGTGAGAGCTCACTCATTTTCCTCCTCTGCTCTTTTAGCTTTAACTTCTTACATTATTCTCTGCAATGAGCTTTTATATACTATTCACTGTAAACAAAAGATTTTAAGTGCCTTTTTTCACAGTATTCTGTAATTGTGACTATTTTCAGTTCACATATGCTAACAACAGAATGAAGTGGAGAAAGTTTTTCCAACTGCACTCTAAATCAAATAGCAAGCCAATAGTTGGGCTGGAAAGAGCTCTCATCTCATTTCTCCCAGTCCTTTTTGAACATGAGAAGGGTATCAGTTTCCCAAGGTTGATTCATCTGAGAGATAGTGTATGCTGATATTTGTTGCATCCAAACGCCAGGTTTCTTTACACTCAGATTTAATTACAGTTCCGTATACCTGTATACTATATTATCCTTAGACTACTAAGCAACTTAAAAGTCTGTTTTGACTTGCAGGATTATATGAGTCAGCATTTTCTTGTTCAGGTCTTAAATTGAAGGTTTAGTAATGGACAGCTAATGGCCAAGATGATGGAGAGACTGATTTATCAGAAGATAGCTGAAGCATAAATAGGTAATGAGGCTGCCTGACTTCCTGAATGGAGATGAGAAAATAGGATATGGTGCCAGTGTCGGCACAGTCTCTTTGCCTCTTGCTCAATGGAGCAGAGGCCACTGGAGAGAAGGGACATTAGCAGCTAGAGTCTCAGATCCAGGGCTATCAGTGCCCTCAGAGCTAGAAATTCAGCAAGACAAATTCAGCAAATATCCCTCAAAAACTGATATTATTCAAGGAAAGTTATTTTTGGTGTGTGTGTGTGTGTGTGTGTGTGTGTGTGTGTGGCTTCCTTTAGGGATTCTTGTGTAGTATGTTCTTGAGTACTATATCCTGAACAATAGATAGTGTTTATATTAACTATGAAACGATTCACATTAAGTAAAGTCAGGAGCAAGAATTGAGGTTTTGAGTGGAGAGTAAGTTCCACTAGATGAACTTTCTTCAGGAGCTGGCCAAATTTTATTTTCACAAGGGTAACACGTTGAAAAATATCTTGGGATGGGAATAAGTAGAGACAAAAAGAAACCATGTCAGTTAAAAAGAAGTCCTGAAAGTCATCTGTTTTTCACATGGGCCCACATGTTTTATCTACTCAAAACCATGGTATAATCATTAGGAATCACTAGACCGATAGGATTGTGTGATTTCCCCAGCCTAAAAAGAATAAAGCAAATAAAAGCTACCTTTTCTTTAATTATTGTTGGGCTTGAACTCTAGGCCTAGGTACTGTCCCTGAGCTTTTCAGCCCAAAGTCAGCACTGTATTGCTTGAGCCATCACTTTCAGTTTTCTGATTGTTGATTAGAGATAAGTTTCTGGGATGTCTTAGATCTCAGCCTCCTGAGTAGCTACAATTACATACTTGAGACATCAGTGCCTAGCGAACAGCTCCCATTTTGATTCTTACTTCCTACATGAAAGTAGAAAGTTTTTCTTTTTGTTTTTGTTCTAATTCTCCCTACTTTAATCTTGTTATACCAAAATGACTCCTTGCTGAAATAATACAGTGGGATGGATTGGGGATATGGCTCAAATATCTATCTAGCAAGTGCAAGTTCAAGCCTCAGTGCCACTAAGAACAAATGTAAAAAACTGAATGAAACACAAAAAAGTCCTACAGAAATTCTAATGTTTTACTCTTCTCCCATTAGTTCTTTTTATTTTTAAAGTATATTGTGAGTCTAATGTGTGATGGACAATATACCAAAACAATGTGTAGAGATGTTTTAGGAAACATCATTTTTTTTGTCATGAATAATGAAGGGATGAGGCAGGAGCTATGTATGGCTTATTGTGAGATATTTTCACATCAGTGCTCTATTGCTTTTAAGATGAAGAGACCATTTCTTAGTTTGATTAGAATGATCATTGTTTTTGTTGTTGTTGTTGTTTTTTTTACAATTTTTAAATTTTACTTCTGTTGGTTATACAAGGGATTTACAGCTTTGTGCTACAGCTAGTGTATATACTATTCTGATCTAACTTGCTTCCTGAACCACTTTCTTGTCTTCCTCTCTCTTTAAAACAACTCCCACAAGTCTTATTTTTCTATTTTCACTTGCACATATAAAGTGTTTAGAGCATATTCACTTTTTTTCACCCTCTCTATTTGCCTGCCCTCTGTTTCACTTCTGTCATTCATATTTAACTGATTTTAGTGTATATTGATAGTACAAGAGGATTTTACCATCGATACTAAGTTTTCTTTATTTATCTAAATTACAGTCATTAAGAAAATAAACAACAAATGCTGGTGAGAGCTGGGGGATGAGAAAACTATACACAGTTGGTGAGAATGGAAAATTTGCAGCTACCATGGAAGTCAATAATAATTTTCTCAAAAAAAGAAAAACAGAAGTACAATATGATCGTATTCTACCAATTTTGGTATACACCAAAAGGCATTGTAAACACTGTGTAATAGAGATATCTCCATTCCAACATTCAGTGTGACATCATTCACAATAGACAAATTATGGAAACAGTCTAAATGCCCATCAATAGAATGATCATTGTTTTATCCGTAGTCAAACCTTAGAACCCATTGATGATTCTGAAATATATCATGGCTAAGATATACTCCAAACCAAATGAATCAGAATCTTAGAATTGGGGGCCAAAACATTAGTGTCTTAAAAAAAATCCTTCTAAGTAAGTTCAGCATGCAACTAAGATCAAGAACCACTGGTTTGGAAGATCTTTACCATCTGTAGTTCCAGTCTAATCTTCTGTAATGGATGTCTCACTTTGTTTATGTCAGTACTCTAGCATTTCTTTTAATTTTCTGCTTCTGCTGAGATATTCCTTATTTTTGTGCCTCTGTTGGTGGTTTGTGGGTCCACCAACCCATCCCTCTCTAATGTTACAGACGAAGGGCTGCTATTATAGCTTGTATAAATATCTATTAAGGGATTTATATGTATTTTGTTGAAATAATTTGTTTGTTTAGTAGTTTTCCTTTCTTTCTTTCTTTTTTTTGCCCTTTCCAATTCTGGATCTTAAACTAAGGACCTCTGAGCTTTTTTGTTTTTGGTTTTGTTTTGTTTTGTCTTTAATTCAACACTAGTGTTCTACTACTTGAGCCACAGTTTACTTCTGGCTTTTTTTCTGGTTAACTGGGGATAGAACAATATCAAGGATTTTCCTGCCTGGGCTTGCTTTGCATCACAGTAATCAAATCTCAGTTTCCTGAGTAGCTAAGGTTAGAGGTATGAGCTACAGATACTTGCCTTACTAGCCGTTTCCCTTTTTGACTTTGAATGTTCTGTACAGCCACCATGTCTAATACCTCTTTATATCTCCAGAGTTTGGTGTGATCAGAACTCCATAAAGACTGGATAGCTTGTAACTATTTGCTATAATATATTTACAAAGTGCATAATATTATCTTTGCTTTTTCAGAGACATCAAACAACATGCCCCATTTTATTCCACTTTTAAACGGAGGATTCAGAGTTCAAATCCAGTTAGATCTTTAAAATTTATTCTTTAAAGACCACTTTTGTTTTGTTTCATTTTCCTTTAAATGACCTGCTTCCCATGCACTATTCTGGCTTTTGTGATAACCACACAGATGGTTGGATTTAAAGAACAGTTTGGAACATTAGGGATATAGGTCAGTGGTAGAGTACACAGGAAGCCCTGGATTCAAGCACTTGGCTGTTTGGCCAAGAAAATATGTTAATTAGTTGTGATATTTGACATGAACATAATGGGATAAGATTGAATTGGCCAGATAGAAAAGATGGATGGATTTAACATAGTCATAATCATATATGGAATCAAAATCATTAATGTTCTTCTATATGTTATGCTAATATATGTATTAGGAAGACCCGTTGGATAAAATCCATTCTTAACAAATGTTATTATAATACAGTTCTTCACAAGATTAGTCGTGGATCATACACAGATAACTCTTTGCAGAAAAACAATCATATGGTTATGATCATAACACAATCTATAATGAGAAATGGTAATTTTAGCTGATCTGAATTCTTTTTAAAGCTCTTTTGCTAAAAGTTCACTTAAGGCAATTCTATAATCATAGTCATAAGGATTTTATTTCCTGATTCAGGAAATCAAATCATGCATATAAGTAATATTTGCTATAGATACTTTTAAGTTAACTGAAGGTGACTTCTAGGAATATTTGTATTCTTTTCCTTTTTTCTTCCTCATTCTGGGGCTTGAAATCAGGCCCTGGGCACTGTCCCTGAGCTTCTTTGTGCTCAAGGCAGGAGCTCTAGTACTTGAGCACTTAAGCTACATTGTCACCTCCAACTTTTTGAGTAGGTTATTGGAGATAGGAGTCTCATGGACACTTTTTTGCTCCAGCTGGCTTCAAACCACAATTCTCAGATCTCAGCCACCTGAGTGGCTAGGATTATAGACATGAGCCACCTTTACCACCATTTGTATTCTTTTAAACATTACTTTGAAACAACCAAATGACAAACAAACTGCCAGATGTATTTAGAAACAGAGTAGCTAAAGGTTCAGTTATGTAAACATTTTCTTTAATCATGTGAATTACTTTTACAGTTTTCATGTTATGTAATATCATTTGATTAGTACTATTTTCACTTTAGGTTGGACTTAAATTATGAACTCAAACTACCATTTCTCCTTGGGTCATATTTCTGATTAGACTATGAATGCTTTGGTCTTACTTTTTTTTTTTGCAAAAAGGAAAACAAGGTTATCAATAAAGCAATCTTAAAAAGTTCAGCTGTATTTTCTTTCTGGAGTAGGTAGTTGGCGCTGGCTCACTGGCTGTGGGAGATGTGAGGGCAAAGGGACCAGTTTCCAAGAAGCTAGATCTAAGAGATACATGAAGTTACATTAGCTTCACATTTAAATTTCAGCTATTGCCATGAATAATAAACAAGTCTCAATCTGGGGACTGTATCAGATTCTTTTGGTTCTAAGAGTCTGATTCATTTTTGAAATTAGAAATTGAAATTAGCTTTATGTAATTCTATTAATTTATTAAGAGCTTTTACCATCTGGATAGCTATTTTATTTTATTTTACCTTTTTTTTCTTTTTTGCAGTTTTTCCTTTTGAGTCTTTTGTTTCACAGCTTTTATAAATGTGAGCTATACTCTCTTCCACAGCTTTATCATTTTTTTCTTAAAAAATTTTGACTATAATTTCAGTTTGTAAGGTTGTAATTGAATTGGTCTTATAACAGGTTTCCTGTATGTGGGAGGTGGTAACATTGACTTTTCTGATGAAAATAGAGTTCTAAAGATTGATTCTCAGTTTTTTCCTCATAATTTCTTTTAAAAATTCAATTTAGAGCATTCTTATGATTCTAAAAATGTTCCTTTTATTAATAAGCACCTTGAGCCACAGAAAGAGAGTGAGGAGTGGAATTAGGATGGCAAGATGCCTTCACTGAAATCCACTCTGTGATCTTGGAGATGATGTTTATTCACACCTCACAAATTGTGTTGAGGATATACGTTAGTGGTGAAGTGTTTGAGTAGCATGTGCAGGATCCTGAATTACATTCCTACCACCCCCAAAGGAAAAGTAAACCCTCCTTGGCATACAAATTATTACTGTATAATTTAAAGTTCATGTTTATGAAATTATAACTGAATTCTTTTTGTTTCTTTTTTTTCTTTTTCTAATTCTTTTTTTTTTTTCCATTTCAACTCTCTTTTCCCTTCAAAAGGTGAAGGTTAACTTCCCAAGAACCACCCTGGCTTCCACTAAAAGCATTGTGTAATAAGCTGATTTCATTATAATTCTACTTAAGTTGTTATTTCCCCAAGATAATCAAAAGAAGCACCATGTTTCCTCTCTTTGAACTATTTAAAAACTGACTGCATGGAGTTAGTGCTTAATGTTAGAAGTCAGGACAGTCTACAAAGAAGCCTTGTTTATGTTTATTTTAGCAACTCCAACTGCAGGACTGATTGGTGCTAGGGTTTGTGATTAAGTTTGAGCTTGTCCTTCAAATGTTAATGTGTGGTGGAGTTGAAGTTATAGAACCTAGAAGAAGTAGGCCTTCTTGAAAGATAATAGTTCATGTCCTCAAATTCTCTCATCAGGCTTTCACCAGAAATTTGAGTCATATAAACCGTGTGTTTGTGTGTGCTGGTCTGGTCCCGGTACTTGAACTCAGGATGCTTGGACACTGTCTCTGAGTTTTTTGCTCACAGCTAGGTCTCTGCCACTTGAAGCAAAGCTCTACTTCCAGCATTTTTGATGCTCAATTGAAGATAAGAGTCTGAGATTTAGGGGCCGGGAGTTTGGCCTAGTGGTTAAAGTGCTTGCCTAGCATGCATGAAGACCCAGGTTCGATTCCTCGGTACCACATACATAGAAAAAAGCTGGAAGTGGTGCTGAGGCTCAAGTGGTAGAGCTCTAGCTTTGAGAAAGTCCAAGGACAGTGCTCAGGCCCTGAGCTCAAACCCAAGACTGGCAAAAAAAAAAAAAAAAAAAAAAAAAAAAAAAAAAAAAGAGTCAGATTTTTCTGACTTGGCTGCCTTTGAACTGTGATCCTCAGATTTCAGCATCCTGAATAGCTAGGGCTATAGCTGGTGCTCAGTTCCTGTTTTTGTTATAAATTACCAAATGTGTGGTAGAAACACAAAAGGGACTTATACAGATGGGAAGTCCTTAGTTTAGAGTTTGATCCATGCATCCTCCTGTCAATCCTACTATTGTATGGTCCCTTCGATTTCACTAGTCTATGAAGGGCAGTACCATTGGCTTGTATTCCTGCTTGTTTACTCTAATACATTACTAAGTGCTTAGAATCTTAAAATAAGAAAAAATACTATCTTCCAGGACCAGAAGTCAGAAGCAGGATGAGGAAAGAGCTGGCTGAACTGTGATCCTTTGGACAACTCTAGGGACATTTGTTCCATGCTTTTCTCTGCTTTCTAGAGGCTGTTATCTCTATTTTCATCTCACATCTCCTCTGACTGGGGTAGTCTTGCTTTCCTCTTCAAAAGACCCAGGCCTTTTGATTAGGACAACTCACAGGACCAGGAAAAATTTGCCATTTAAAAGTTCTTGTTCATATCTGTATAGTAATTATGTAAGGTGACATGTTCATAGATTCTGGGGGTCAGTGTATGGGTATCTTGTAGAAACATGGTTTTGCCAAACACAGACCTTTTCTAGAAATTAATATTAATATTAATGCTGACCTCCTTGAAGAGGTCTTCTAAGATCATCTAGATCCCCATTATTGATTATTCTTTTTTAAATATATTTTTATTTTAATTAATAGAAGAGTTACATTATATTCCTCAGATAGAAGGTACATTACTTAACATTGTTACCCCTTCTCATGTTTTTGACTCCTTTTCCCTCCTACCATTTCCCCTCATCTTGTTTTCCCCCCTTCCCTATCCTATTTCAAATAAACAAAAATATATGCACTATATCAGATGATAACAAGGAAAGATATTGTAACAATATGAGATAACCAAGGGACAACAAAAGAGATGAGAAATAACATAGTACATTATGAACAACAATCACATATTATATAGCTCTTGTTTCTATATCCTGGAGGTCCTTTCATTTAGCATCATTCCATATGGCCTTATGTATCTAGGTTTTGCCCTATTGTAAACCTGTGCTAGGAGAGCCCAAGGTTAATACTAATTATGACAAATGAGGGAAACCACTGAGCCTATGTTCCTTTGAGTCTGGCTTACTTCACTTAATATGATTTTTCCAAGTCTTTCCATTTCCTTACAAATGGGGCAATGTCGTTCTTTCTGATGGCAGCATAGAATGCCATTGTGTATAAATACCAAATCTTGTTGATGTACTCATCAACTGAGGGGCATCTGGGTTGGTTCCATATCTTGGCTATGGTAAATAGTAGTACTTCAATGAACATCATTGTGGTAGTGGATTTAGTATGTCCTTGTTTCTGGATGATTGGGTAGGTACTTGTTTATTCTTGAAAGCATACCCTGTTTTTATCACTTGTTTTCTAAGTTAAAAATAATTTAATTCACTTTCTTCCTCCCTGTATTAGTTCTGCTAGATCAGAAACAGTCTTTGCCACCACTAATAACCTCTTATTTTCCAGAATTTGGTATACTATTAAAAGTTTGTTGAATTAGCCAAATGGTATACAGTTGAAGGAAGCCTTGCCTTACATTAAAATTATATTAAATTTTCTTATTCCTATCATTATTAATAATGCAAACTTTTTTGTTTTACTACAAGCTGTTAACATATTTCCTTTTTAATTTAAGCATATGGGTCAATCTTTGACTGTAAATGTAAAGCATAGCTCTGGGAAGTAGAAACTATAACACTTAGACTAAATTCATTTGTGTTAAGATGATTGAAACTGGAGAACTTTATGTTAAGTGAAATAGCCTGAAAGAGTCAGACAAATATTCTGTATTTCTCATATGTGGAAGCTACAAAAACATAATGTTAAAGTAGAGAAGAACAGAATAATAAATTACTGGGGGCTTGGGAGGTAAAAAGGAGCTGGATAGGAAAAGATTGTATATTGGTGTCAAAATACAGTTATATAGGAGAGGTAAGTACAGCTTATAACAACCTGTGATAGATTTTATGAATCTAGAAGACAGGAATTCAAAGGCTCTAAAGCATTATAAAATGGTAAGAAAATGGATTGGCTATCTTGATTTGATCTGCATATATTATATGAATGTCTTGAAATATTGCCTTTGACCCCATAAATATGTATTTTAATCACAATAATTGAAAAATAAAAAATAATTCAAATTAGTATAAATAGTAAACACCCTGCCAAAAAAGAATGTTAGTATTACCTTGATCCAAATTGTAATTATAATCCAAGGTAAACACCATATGGTCTCAGCCCCAGTTATCACAGATCTACAAAGCTATTATTTCTAAGTCAGAAAAGACAGATAAAAGCTGTAGTAGTCTTACAAGTGCTTAGGAAGAATAGAGAAGGGAGAGGTTCATTTTAATTGAGACATCAATTCTGGTAAGTAGGGCTTTTCCAAAGCAAAGTCTAGCAATTCAGGAAGCCCAAAGAGCTTTTAGGCAGAAAGAACATTATCTATTGACACGGCACTAAGAGCAAGCCTGATGGAAAAACTGCATTTCAGTAAGGAGGTAATTTGTAGCTCTTTCATGGTTCATCTGTGCTAAAGCAACCCTTAAATGAACTGGTCAGGAAATACTGACTGAGAATATCTGATGCTGATCCGTACTAAATCCCTATTCTATAGTAAGAAGAGGCTGGAAAAGCACAGGACGACTTCATGGAAGAGAACTGTATTTGTATCCCCTGAAAATTCATCTATTGAAGCTAGGACTCCTGTTGTAATTGTATTTGGACATAAGATCTCAAAAGATGTGATTAAGATTAAATGAGGCCATTAGAATGGGGTTCTTATTCCAACAGGATTGATGTCTTTATAGGAGTGAGCAGTAACCAGGGGCAAGGCTATATGAGGACATGATGAGAAGACCACTATTTGCAGGCCAATATATTCACACACTTGGAGTGTGTGTGTGTGTGTGTGTGTGTGTGTGTGTGTGTGTGTGTGTGTGTGTGTCCTAGTCCTGGGGCTTGAATTCAGTGTCAGGGCTCTGTCCCTGAGCATTTTTTGCTCAGGGTTAACACTCTACCTACCACTTGAGTCACAGTTCCAGTTCTGGCTTTTTGATAGTTAATTGGAAACAAGAGCCTCATGCACTTTGAAGTGTGATCCTTAGATCTAAGCCTCCCGAGTAGCTAGAATTACAAGAAATGAATCACTGGCGCCATTCAAGACTTTAATAGAACAATCCTTTCTTGCCTGGAAGCTTTATTATTGTAAATGAAACTCTTCACCTAATGCCATACTTTACAGCATGTGAAATCCCAGAAATAGTTGAGGTGCCTTTTGTGCTCTAGATTATGTCCTTTCCTGGGATATTTTGGTTTACAGGGATCAGCAGCATGAATGTAATGTTTGTTTTAGAAATTTAATATTAAAGAAACGTATAGAAATTCCAGCAGTTCACAGTCCTACTGTTAGTATTGTGAGAGTGAAATGGAACACACACGTATGCCTGCTTTTCAGTCAGTTTATATGATCAGTCAATATACCAAAAATAATATTATTGTTAACATAGTATCTTTTTTTGAGTCCCTTGGGTTTTCTCTGGGAGTTTATGTGATGGCACAGGAAACAGCAATTACTTTTATCCAAGAAAAAAGATTTTGATAGCATTCATATGGCTTTACAGAGGTTCAAATTTTCACTTAGAAATATGGAGACACATCTGTGATGTTAGGTTTGGTGAATTCAAACTGAAATGTTGTGTGTATTTGAGGTATGATGGAAAATATTTTTCAGAAGATTTTTCATAAATCGTGTCTGCCATATTATTTCACTTAAGCATATTTTCAATTTTGAATACACAAACCTTACTTTGTATATTCGATATCAGATAAAATTAATGAAGTAAAATATTGGAAATGCAGTGTTTTGCCACTTGAGATGAAGCAACAAAGAAGGACGCTTGTCCTCTTTGTGTAATTAACATCAGATTGGTGAATGCTCATCTTCTTTAAAAAGTACAGATTCTGCTTTAATTTGCTTTCTGTTATTCTCAGTATCAAGTGAGCGATCCCGTTTGTGCTACTGTAAACCTTTTAGAATGATCCTAAGAAATATTAGTCATCTGATTGCCATGGCTGAACAGTGAATAATAGCCTTTTCATTTTTGATGTTGCAGTTGACTCATGTTGATCGGGCAAGTTTCCAGGTTGATGCCTTTGGCACCTCATTCATCCTCGATGTCCTGCTAAACCAGTGAGTATTTGCTGAGCTACCTTACTCTGTCACACTGAATTCGACTGCTTGTCCTCCCATAAAGATTTTACTTACTACCATTTACTTTATCTCTTTATACATACTACATTTGAAACTACAACATCTACTGACTATAGGAAGATGTCTGATGAACACAAAATATAAAGACACATCTGAAATTGCACAGCTCTAACAAATTTAAGACTAAAATGGAAGGCATGAGAGTTATTCTGACTTTTCTTGTGAATTACTAACTATGAAAATAATACTTTGTGCTTTGTTTATGCTGTTATATGTTTTAAAATGAGTGTATGAAGAAGTTTTGCTTAAAAATTTTTTTTAAAACTTTTAAGCTAAACCAGGCCTGGTGGTTCACACCTGTAATCCTAGCTACTCAGGAGGCTGAGATCTGAGGATCATGGTTCAAAGCCAGCCCAGGCACAAAAGGACCTGAGATGGGAAGTGGGGCTTGGCTCAAGGGTAGAATGGTGGCCTTGAGCTGAAGAGCTCTGGAGACAGCATGCAGGCCTACTTCAAGTCCCTTGACCCACAAAAAAAAAAAAAAAAAAAAAAAGAAGTTTTGCTGCGGTATGTCACTCCCCTTTATTCCTATTCCTCATCTTGTCTTTTTTTTTTCTGGTCGTGGGGCTTGAACTCTGGGCCTGAGTCTTGTCCTTGAGCTCTTCAGCTCAAGACTACTGCCCTACCTCTGGAGTCACAGCACCACTTCCAATTTTCTCGTGGTTAATTGGAGATGCGAATCTCATGGACTTTTAACTATGGTCTTCAGATCTCAGGCTCCTGAGATTTCTCCTTTTGTTCAACTGATTTCAATGGGTTTCTTTATGCCATCCTTACACAAATAATATATTTTGATATTTTTCACACATCATTATTCTCTTTTCCCTTACTCCTTCTGTTGTCCCCTCAAATAGTCCTATGATTATAATCATGTTGTGACACACACATATGATACATGTATGGTATCTATATATGTATATGTATACATGCATATGATGTATATATACATAGAGACCATATATATGTATATATATACACATATGTGACCTTTGCCTTTCTCAACCTGATTTATTTTGCTTTACATGATGGTCTCCAGTTCCCTCTATTTCCTTGCAAGTGGCATATCCCATTCTTCTTTAGGGCTAAATTATACTCCATTATATTATATTTTCTTTATCCATTCATCAGTTGAAAGACATCTAAACTAATTCCATAACTTGACGATTGTGAAAAGTACTATTACATGTATGTGCATGTAATTATTGTGCTCTGGCTTATATTACTTTGGCTCTATGCCCAAGAGTGTTGTTGGATAATTTGTAGTCCAATTTTTAATTTATTTTTGGTTGATTGTGGGTCTTGAAGTCAGGGCCTGAGAGCTGTCCTTGAGTGAAAGACTCAAGGCTAGTGTTCCACCACTGGGAGCCCCAGTTCCACTTTCAGTTTTTTGGTGGTTATTTGGAGGTAAGAGTCTCTGGACTTTCCTGCCTGGGCTGCTTTAAATCATGATCCCCAGATCTAAGTCTCCTAACCAGCTAGCATTACAGACATGAGCTACCAGCACTCAGCACTAATTTTTAATTTTTGTGACACCTTAAACTATTTTCCATAGTAGTTGCACAAACAATACATTAGAGATCTTTTCCCTGACATCTCCACATCCTTCCCAGGCTTTTTTTTTCTTTTTTTAGCTTGACCATGTTTATTCTGACTGATATAATGAAATCTTAGTGTTTAGATTTACATTTCCTTTATAGTTATGGATGGTGAAAATTTTTATTTTACATATTTACTGGTACTTTTGTACTTCTTTGAGAATTGTCTGTTCTTTTGCCCATTTATTACTCATGTTGTTCTCCTGGAGTTTGTTTTTTTTTTTTTTTGAGACCTTTATATATTCTGATTTTTTCCTTGTGAGATGAATGGCAAGCACAGAATGTCTCCTATTTTACAAGCTGCCTCTTCTTTGTAATGATTGTTTCATTTTTCTGCGCAGAAAATTGTAAACCCTGGCTCTTATTTGCTGAGCTATTAGAATTCTACTCAGGAAGTTATTGTTTATGTCTGTAATTTTCCTATGAACTTTTTTTTGTAGTATTTTCAAAAGTTTCGGGTCTTACATTAAGTAAAGACTGATTTTAGTGCAGAGTAAGATGGATTTTGTTTCAGTTTTCTGTAAAAGATATCCAGTTTTCCCAATATTTATTGAAGAGTTTTCTTTTCTCAATTTTGCTTTTGATATCTATGTTGAAAACTGGCTGACTTTATGTGGGGACTTATTTCTGTGTCTTCTCTCTTTCATTAGTCTACATGTCTGTTTTGTGCGAAAAACATGCTGCTTTTGAAACTCTGTACTATCATTGAAATTGCAATTAAGTATTATTCATTTTTGTCCAGGATTGTTTTGTTGTTTTGAGGTCTTTCTACTTTCAAATGAACTTTAGGAATAATTTTCTCCTATGTCTGTGGAGAACATCATTAGAAAAATTTGAGTGAGATTGCATTGAACATAGAGATTGTTTTTTGGCAGCATAGTCTTTTTTCACAGTATTCATTTTTCTGGTCTATGAATGTGAGTGGTCTTTGCATATTTTAGTGTCTTCTTTGATTTTTTTTCATGGTTTTCATTGCCACAGTTTCACATTCCAACATAAATTATTCTTATGTTTTTGGTTTTGGTTTTGATATGGAGAATGGAATTGTTTTCACAATATCTTTTTATGTCTCTCTGTTTTGTGTGTGTGTGTGTGTGTGTGTGTGTGTGTGTGTGTGTGTGTGTGTGTGTGTTTATCAGTATTGGGATTTGAACTCTGGCCTGGGTGCTGTCCCTGAGCTCTTCAGCTCAAGGCCACCAGCCTACTTTTGAGCCACAGTGCCATTTCCAATATCTCCCTATTATTAAAACATAGAAATATTATTAATTTTTCTATGTTGACTTTTATATCCTGCAACTTTAGTGAAAATGTCTGAGACTTCACAGCTTTTTGGTGGAGTTTTAAGGGTCTTTCAGGCTTAGGATTGTATAATCTGTAAATATGAATAATTTTACTTCTTTTTGTTCTACTTGAATTCATCTAATTTCTTTCTCTTGCTTTATTGTTCTGGCTAGGAGTTCCAGAATTATATTGAACAAGACTGTCTCTCTGAGCCAAGATATATCTATAGATCAATATATTTATCTCCTTGATTTATGTGTGTCTATATAAGTGTGTACATATATGTATGTATATATATATGTGTGTGTGTGTGTTTGTATGTGTGTGTATTATTCTCTTTTCCAGTCATTTTTTATTGTCAGGATAATGTATAGAGGGATTACAGTTACATTCATCAGGTAGTAGGTGCATTGCTTCTCACACATTGATACCCTCCTCTCATGTTTTTGTCCCCATTTCCCTCCCCCAGCCCCCTGCCAGTCATCTTGTTTTCCCCCCTTATATGCATATTATTCTTGATCTACTCATCCAATATAGGGCATATGGGCTATTTCCACTACTTGCCTATAGTGAATAGTGCAACAGTGAACATGGGAGTTCAAATGTCTTTATCCTGACTTTATATAGGCTGAGTCGTAATCATTTGGGTACAAGTGCAAGAGTGATGTTTTGGAATTCTTACAGTCTACAATCTTAGTATTTATTTTTTCTTTGTTATCACCTGAATTTACTATTTCCTCAGTTGTATCCTACATTCTTGATCATTTTTCATCTGACTGGGGCTGATACTGTCTACCATGTTAATTATTTGATTTACTGAATGTTTCATTTCCAACACTTCTGATTTTGTCTCTCTACAATTTCACTTTTCTTCATGAAGTTCTCATTCATGTCTGAGCCTTAAATTGATTATTTCATTTAATTGTTTAAAACCCACTTTGAAGTTCATTCATCATGTTTAAAGTAGGGGTTTTACCATTCTTTAGCTGATTTTTTCAGCCACATTAGTATCTTGGGTTCAGTTATTGAGGTACTAGGTTTTGGAGTGATAGAGCCTTGTTGGTCCCTATTGCTCGTATTACTACTTTGTTATTTCTGTGTGTGTTTGAGTGAATTTCTCTTGTACTTTCTCTCTGATGAGAAAAAAAAAAAAAACCAAAGTAGTGCATACCAAGATCAACAACGCAGATAGAAACCAGGTAGTTAAATACAGAAAGAAACCTCAACTACTTTCCCAGTAAGTCTGTGGAAGAACAGAACTTGCATTCTTTAGGGATGAACTGGAGTTTAACGATAGTGAAATGCATAAGTATTCAAAATAAATTTCTATAAGGAATGAGAATGAGGGAAGGAAGGAAAGAGGAAGATGCTAAGAGAGAAAGGTAGAGGAAACAGTATGAGAGAGAATATTGAGAAATAAAAATCGTTTTGAAAAAGAATGGAAAACAAAACAAATAAAAACAAACAAAATGAAAACTCAACATTGCTTGTTGAGAAGTACAGACACACAGGCTTGTCCCTGACCAAGTGTCCAAGACAGCCTCTTCTGTTCTTTGGCCCTCCAGGATCTGTTTGTGTCTTCCTCATGTATTTGGTTTTGACTTTGTCTTGCCAGAGAACAGGTAGCTATTTTTCTTATTCTATAAAACCACATTGCTGTGATATAAAATTTTCTATATTAGTTTTATGTCAAAGGTTTTTATTCCATGGTTTTTATTCCATTGTTCTGATGGTTTTATACAGGAAGATGAAAAATTGAATATATTCTTAATACTTTTTTCATATGAAGCAATTATACAACTATAGATGGATTTAGTATTTGTTTAAGTGGGGGAAAATTAAATATGTCTGTATTTAGTGAGTTTCAGTTTTAGAATGGATCTAATAGTACATATTTTTAGATTGGAATGGGAAGAAAAATATCATTACATAATATTCCTTCAGAATGTTCAGTAAACAAGATTATCTATAACCAGATTATACAAGAGGTCATTCACCCCTTGAGCTGTAATTTCTACAGGAGAATAAAAAGCATGGAAAGGTTAAAAACAAAAAGTACATCCAGTTCCTATTTTGTCCAAATAATGAAGAAAGGGTGGGAAACAGTTTTCCTTCATGGGGTCATAGTTATGAAATTTTACTCTTCAGGACAGACATATTAATAAAACTGAACATATGGCCTGGTTTGTTCAAATTCATCCTGGAGCTATATTGGACCTTTCTTAGGTCAGTAACTATTATTGTATGTTATTGTGAAACAGTCCTCAGAAAAAAAGACTTGATATTTAATCACACTATCTGAGCAATTAAGGCCAAGTCTTTTTCCTATAAATTTCTTTTTTTTTTTGCCAGTCCTGGGTTTAAGTTCAGGGCCTGAGCACTGTCCTTGGACTTTTCTCAAGGCTAGTGTTCTACCCTGAGCCACCTCCCCACTTCTGGCTTTTTCTATGTATATGGTACCGAGGAATCGAACCTGGGTCTTGGTGCATGCTAGGCAGCCACTCTACCACTAGGCCAAACTCCCAGCCTTTTCCTATAAATTTCTGTTTTTCTTCAAGAAGTACAAAATTAAACTTCCCAAAACAGTGCAAGAATATTGAAAAAAAAAATCCTGCAGTGAAACTCCTTAATTCTTTTGAACTAGGTAGCCTAGGTGACTTGACAGAAAAGCACACACACACACACACAAACACACCCCAAAGAAGAATACATATTTTACATGAACAAAGGCTCGTTGGATTTGATGTAAAGTATAAAAGATATTGAGGAAAGTATCTTCCTTTCCCTTCCCTTCCCTTCCCTTCCCTTCTCTTCCCTACCCTTCCCATCCCTTCCCTTCCCTTCCCTTCCCTCCCCTCCCCTCCCCTCCCCTCCCCTCCCCTCTTCCCTTCCTTCTTTCTTTCCTTTTCTTTTCTTTTTTTTTGTCAGACATGAGGTTTGAAGTGAGCATCTAAATGCTGTCCCTGAGCTCTTCAGCTCAAGACTACCATCCTACCTCTTGAGTCACAGCACCACTTCCAGTTTTCTAGTGATTAATTGGAGATAAGAGTCTCATGGATTTCAGTGCCCATGCTGGCTTTGAACCAAGATCCTCAGAACTCAGCCTCCTCAGTAGGTGTGAGCTGTCTTACCCGAGTTAAGAATTTGTCTTTTATAACCTGTTTTTGTTTTTCTTTGAAGAAAAGATTCTGTTGTATGATTCTCAATGATTGGATAATCCGTTTCCAATATCTTGAGTGTTTTACTCTCTTATTTCAACGTAGCAAAATGTGTTTTTTCTCTCTTATTGTTTTATCTTTTCAGCAATCTACCAATCCCTTCCCCCCTATACACTTAACTTTGGTGGTAGGGAAGGGAACTGATTTAGCAACTCAAAATAACTGATATCACCCAGTGGGGTGGCAGTGTCAAAGGGAGACCTCTTGAGGATGAGGGCTGGGGTGAGGGGATAGAAACAGGGTCAGAAAAAGAATACTCGAAAGTCCATTTATATAGGAAAGGTCAAACTTGTCATTTTAGTAGTCATCTCTTGTTTGCTTTCTATTGGATGCTTTAAGTTTGCAGGAAAAGGAGGAATCACAATGCAAAAGATAGGATGTGAGTTCAATTGAAATGAAAAGCTGCTATACTTTTATTCATAGTTGGTTGATGAAAGTGATTGAAATAAACGGTGAGAAAGGATTATTTTTAAATGATGGTGCCATGTGATAGTAATGAATAATATATTTCACTGTTATTAATTAATCTGTAAGTACATATCTCGTTGACCCATTAGTTTATTATATGGAATATTTGTCCATATGTACACATAAAATTATTTTGTAGAAGACAAATCTGTGTTGAGTAGTTTGAGATCATATCATCATTCATATATATAGATGTACACGAGGACCTATTTTTTGTGCATACATATGTACACCTATACATATAGACATGCATTTATACATACAGATATATGTGCACACACATGTAAACTTTTAAGTCTTTGTTGAGTCCTGAGTGCTCTTTTCAAACCCAAAGACTCAGGAGAAAGAGGAAATATGCACATTCTATTCTTAGGGGTTTGCAATGTATATAGGGTAACTTTGGAGTGACAATGTCAAAACAGTGTGCCTGGTGTATAAAGAAGGAACTATTGATAGTTATTGTCAGGGACATGTCATTTAAGAAGGCAGCGTTTGAATGTAAGGAGGCCCATGCAGAAATAAGTTCAGCATGTTTGAGAGGCAGAAAGATGGCTTAGGAGAATAGAACAATGCAAAAGAAGAAAATTATTAAATGAGGTTGAAAATGAAAAAAAAGCCAAAACATATATGGCCTTGTAGGTAATAGACTTTTGGATGATATTCTCAGCAGATGTTATTGATTTTCCTTTACTTTGTTGCATTATTTACTCCTTTCCTTACTGATTTGTGATCATGTATTCATTAGATTAGGTTTTGCTGTATTTTAATATTATATCAGTAATTAAAAATTGTTCATGAATTCAGAGAGTAAATTGTACCTTGCAATATGGGACAATTCATTGTTATATATCATGTGTTGCTAGCCTTCCTATTTGTGACTATAAACTACCATTACAGTTCCTGTTTGTGTTTAAATAATCATGGCATACACTCTTCTGGCATTCCTGCTTTAAAATATATTCTCCCCTGCTGGGCATAGTTACACAATATGCCTTAATTCTAGGAGTTGGAAAGTTGAGGTGGGAATCACTGGAGCCCAAAAGTTCTAGATGAGCCTGGGAAATCTAGAGAAGCTCTACTCTCTGTAAAATCAAAACATTCATCCTTAAGTAGTTCCTTTAATTATATGTGAAATTTTGTTTCTATTTTTGTGGAGGGTTAGTGTCACCACTTGGAGAGGGGATGTGTCCTCTTCTCAGAGCCAGGACAAGAATCGGCCAGCCTTTTCTTTCCTTGGTTCAACAGAACTTCATTATATCTCAGGGGAAAAGTAATGGGACATTCATTCTCAGAGAATGAGAGTGGACCTCTGTTCTCAAAGTTATATTCTGATTTTCCCAAGGCAGGGCTTATTAGGGTCATTCCACAACGTGTGGAGGTTCTACATCCCTGACCACCAATTCATTTCCTTATCTGGTTTTCCTTTGAACCTGAATTGGAGAATGGATCAGATCACTCACTTCTAGGCTAAGGCTCTGATTCCAAATTTTGTTATCTAACACTTTCATAAGATGTTTTCAGGAACAGCGTAAGCTGACAATGAACTTACAGGGGCATTGTTCTGTAATTAACACCTTAAGATAATTAAAACTGCTTTTCTCTGCTAGTTCAAGTTTTCCCAAGGGTTGGGAGAACTCTGAGGTTTACTAAATCTATTTTAGAATAATTTTACTGATTACATTTTTTTGTTTTTTTTGCCAATCCTGGGGCTTGAACTTAGTCCCCGAGCTGCTTTTGCTCAGACCTAGCATTCTACCACTTGAGCCAAATCACCACTTCTGCCTTGTTCTGTTTATGTGGTACTGAGGAATAGAAACCAGGGCTTCATGCATCCTAGGCAGGCACTCTACCACTAAGCCATATTCCCAGCCCAGTTTTACTGATTCCATTTTAAAGCATTTTTACATTAAAATTTTAAGACTTAGTCTGTCCAGGTAATCTATTAGTAACTGCTGAAATAAATTTGCTACTACAGTATATGAAATTTTTTACTAGCTGGGCATGGTGGCTCATACCTGTAATCCTAGCTACTCAGGGTGCTGAGATCTGAGGACTGTGGTTCAAAGCCAGCCAGGGCACTAAAGAATGTAAGACTCTTATCTCCAATTAACCACGAGAAAACAGAAAGTGGGGCTGTGACTCAAGGAGGAGGGTGGTAGCCTTGAGTTGAAGTACTCAGGGTCAGCGCCCAGGCCCAGAGTTAAAGCCCCATGACCTACCCCCCAAAAAACAATGTTTACTTACAGTCTCCAGTGAGATTGGTAGTAGTGCTTTTTGGCATCAAAGGTAAAAGTGATATATGTGGTAAATTTTTGCCTATAGAAAATTTACTAGAACATTACTTTGGGAGCATACAAATTATGTGTAATTAAATACATATATATATACTAGTTAGTAATATGATAAATGAGATCTTAATGAATCAACATTCTGCTTTATTCTAAATATCAGAAATATTTCTATTAACAAATAAAACCAAAAATACTATTATTATCAGAAGGTATATTTATATTTATTTATATATCTTGATAGATTTCAAATTAAAGTGTTTTATATATACAACATTTTAAATGTTTAGATGTCTGTCTATTTTGAATAGATTTGGGAACCTTTTCTTTTATTCATTTCAGATTTTATTTAATGCTGTTCAGTACATTGCTACAGCCAGGGAGGTACTGCACCACTGAAGCCATGCCCACTGCCCTTTTTGCTTTAGTTAGGTTTGGGATTGAGTCTTTCATTTTTGCTCAGGGTGGCCTGGACTAATATGTAATCCTGTGTCTGGCTTCTTTCAGCTGCCATGGTTTTGAAGTTCATTTATGATGTATCTAATGCATCAGTAGTTCATTCCTTTATATCATTAAGGTGATAGAGATATATCACCTTGGACCTGTACAATCACCTGGTTATAGGCATTTAAATATTTAAATCATGTTGACTATTGTATATAACGTTGCTTTGAATATTAGCACTCAAGTTTTTCTGTGGATCTAAGTTTTCATTTCTCTTGGAGTGGTACTTAGAAGTGGGTCATATGGTAGTTTTCTGCATAATTGCTTGAGAAGTGTTATTCAATATAGATATAAATTTTTAAAGTATAATATAATATTTTTGTTATGTGTATGCTATAATATCAAATGTAAATGGCTGCTAAAGCTTCAGGTTTTTGGTTTCTTTCTCTCTTTCTCTCTTTCTCTTTCTTTCTTTCTTTCTTTCTTTCTTTCTTTCTTTCTTTCTTTCTTTCTTTCTTTCTTTCTGTCTTATGTCATGGAGCTTGAACTCTGGGCCTGGGTGCTGTCCTTGAGCATTTCAGCTCAAGGTTACTGCCCTACCTATAGAGCCACACCCAACTTCCCATTTTCTAGTGGTTAATTGGAGATAAGAGTCTCACATTGTTTAGTGATCTGGCTGATTTTGAACCTCCTTCTTCAGCCCTCAGTCTCCTGAGTAGCTGGGGTTACAGGTGTGAACCACTGCACCCACACCTGGTGAAATTCGTGGTTTTTATGTGCATTGCAAACCTAGAAAGGTTTTTATACTCCTCAGGGTTATGAACTTACGTTGTATGACTCAAAATGAAACTCTTGTGTAAGATTTTCCCATTGACTGAGTATTCTTCAGATATTACATTTCTTCCCCTTCCCATTTTAGTAGCATTTACTAATTATACAAAGTGGGATGTTTCTATATATTTCTATACATGCCGTATAATATACTTGGATCATATTTACCACCATATGTCATAATCATCAACCTATTAACTTTTCTTTTGTTATATTTTTGCTAGTATCAGGGTTTGAACTCAGGACTTCACACTTGTGGCTTAGTTGGTCCTCTACCACTCAAACTACAATTCCAGCTCCCCATTCCCTTTCCTTATCTTCCCTTTCCTTAATATCCTTTTTCCTTTCTCGCCTTATTTTTTTCCTGATCCTGGGCCTTGAACTCAGGGACCTGGGCTCTGTCCATGAGTTTCTATGTGCCCAAGGCTAGTGCTGTATGACTTGAGCAACAGCACCACTTCTGCCATTTGCTGAGTAGTTTATTGGAGATAAGCGGTTTTTGTTCTTGTTGTGGGTCATGGGGCTTGAACTCTGGAAATGTGCACTATACCTGACCTCTTCAGCTCAAGGATAACACCCTAACCAATGGGCCTGGGTGTTGTCCCTTAGCTCAGCTCAAGGCTACCACCCTCAGCTCAAGGCTACCACCCTACACCTTCAACTACAGCTCCACTTCCCCTTTTCTAGTGATTATTGGAGATAAAAGTCTCAGGTTCTTGTTCCTCAGTATAATAAAGGCTGAGTATGACAAACCTATAGCTAGAATTATACTTAATTGCAAAAAGCTAAAGCCATTGCCTCTAAAATCAGGTATGAGAAAAGGATGATCACTCTCTCCACTCCTCTTTAATATAATATTAGAAGTCCTAACCACAGAAAATAAGGCAAGAAGCAAGCATAATGGGGATCCAAATAGGGAAAGAGGAAATGAAACGTTCCCTCTTTGCAGATGGCATAATTCTGTATTTGAAGAACCCTATAGACTCCACTCTCAGGTTGCTTGAACTGATTCAAAACTTTGGCAAGGTAGTGCTTGGAATAAAATTAACGCTCACCCAGAAAATCAGCTGCTTTCCTGTATGCCTCAATGAGAAGAGGGAGGCTTAAAACAGGAAAGCAACTCCTTTTTGTGATAGCCTCAAAGAAAATAGATATGTAGCAATTAACTAAGAATGTAAAGGACATCTATGATGAAAACTTTAAAACCCTGAAAAAGCAAATTAAAGCAGAACTGAGGAAGTGGAAAAAAACTCCCATGCTACTGGATTGGAAGAATTACCATCATGAAAATGGCAATTCTGCCATGGGCAATCTACAAATTCAATGCAATACTCCTCAATATCCTAATTCATTCATTAAGGAAATAGAGGAAGCAATCCAAATCTTCATATGGAATAATGAAAGACCTCATATAGCAAAACAATCCTTATCAGAAAGAACAGCACTGGAGGAATATCAATATCAAACTTTAGACTCTATTACAGAGTTATAGTAACCAAAACAGCTTGGAACTGGCACAAGAACAGGCCTGAGGACCAATGGAATAGAACTGAAGACCCAGATATCAAGCCACAAATCTAAGGCCACATAATCTTTGACAAGGGAGCCAAAAAAATAGAATGGAAGAAAGACAGCCTCCTCAACAAGTGGTGCTGGCAGAATTTGTTAAGCATCTGCAGAAAACTAAAGTTGGATCCTTTTATGTCATCTTGCACCAGAATTAATTCCAATTGGATCAAAGACTTTGAAGTAAAATCAGACACCCTGTAAACTTTACAAGAAGTAATAGAAGATCCACTAGGTCTCCTTGGCAGAGGTCGAAACTTTCTTAATAAAGATCCAGAAACACAACAAATGAAGGGAAGTTTGGACAACTGGGACTGCATTAAACTGCAGAGCTTCTGTATGGCAAAGGACATAGCTAGCAAATTAAATAGAAAGCACACAAAGTGGGAGAAGATCTTCACTGACCATACAATAGACAAAGGCCTCTTGTCTAAAATATATCTATAGCTAAAAAAATTGAATCACTCCAAAACTAATCTCCCTAGAAACAACTATCCCATTAAAAGATGGGTATAGACTTAAAGAGAGACTTCCCTGAAGAAGAAATAAGAATGGCCTATAGACACATGAAGAAATGCTCCACTTCTCTAGCCATAAAAGATACGCAAATCAAAACAACTCTGAGATTCCACCTCACTCCTGTTAGAATATCCATGATCAAGGAATCTAATAACAGATGCTGGTGGGGATGTGGCCAGGAGGGATGACTACTAAGCTGTTGGTGGTTGTGTAAAGTTGTTCAACCACTATGGAAAGCTGTATGGCAGTTCCTCAAAAGACTAAAATTAGAGCTCCGCTGTGACCCAGCAATTCCACTACTTGGCATTTATCCACCTGTCCAGAAACAAGGACATACTAAATCCACAAGCACAATGATGTTCATTGCAGCACTATTTACCATAGTGAAGATCTGGAACCAACCCAGATGCCCCTCAGTTGATTGGATCAACAAGATGTGGTATTTATACATAATGGCATTCTATGCTGCCATCAGAAAGATCATCACCCCATTTGTAAGGAAATGGAAACATATTAAGTGAAGTAAGCCAGACTCAAAGGAACATAGGCTCAGTGGTTTCCATTGTCATAATTAGTATAAACCTTGGACTCTTCTAGCGCAGGTTTACAATAGGGCAAAACCTAGATACTTAAGGCCATATAGGATGAAGCTAAATGAAAGGAGCTCCAGGATATAGCAACAAGAGCCATATAATGTGTGATTGTTGTTCTTAATGTACTATGTTATTTCTCATCTCTTTTGTTGTCCCTTGGTTATTCTCATATTATTACAGTATCTTACCTTGTTATCTGGTATATTGTATATGTGTTTATTTGTTTATTTGAAGTAGGAAAGGGAAGGGGGAAAACAAGATGAGGGGAAGTGGTAGGGGGAGAGAAATGGGGACAAATACATGAGAAGGGGTATCAGTGTTTGTGAAGTAATGTACCTTCTATCTGGAGAATATAACTATAACACCTCTAATAATTACAATAAAAAAGGGGAAAAAAAAGAATGTACTAGTCTGTCTATTAGATGTGCCTGGCAATGAGCCAGAGAGTGCTCCAAGGAAGAAAACAGTATTAAAGCTATGAAGTGGGAAATGATTTCTGAAGGAGTATCTGGAAGGGATCCTGGAGTCGTGAGGAGTTCAGAGGTTAGAGAATTTTCTGTAAAGGTGATATGTGGCGAGTATACTGTTTCCTAAGGATAACCAGAGCTGAGCAGAGTGGGATCAAGTTTGTGCACATGCTCCTATTACTGCTTTATTTAAGCTTTCTCTTTAGGTTTCTCAAAAAATATAGCCTTTGGACTGGGGGTGGGGCTGTGTGTATGTAATCTCAGTGGAGTCTGAAGCAGTAAGATGGAGAACTAGAGGCCACAGAGTAAGACTGTGTCATTAAAATAAAATGAAAGAGAGCAAAACAAACAAACAAAACTCCCAAGATAATTATAAGAAGAATGCTTATATTACCCTCCCCAGATAGAGCCCATTAGGAAGAATCTCATCCATTAATACAAATGCCTGCTGTGTTTTGACTATCTAATGAAAAGTCTATTTTGACTAGTGCTTTTGAGTCACAAAATAATTATAGATGTCCATAGATAGTATTATTTTTAGATCTACTTGGGTGATGATGATATTTACTTATTTTATGAAATAGTTTTCCTATAACATATTTTGCTATTCCTTTCAGATAAAAGTTAAAAGGGAAGATCTGACTTAAATAATAATTTATTCTGCCACATAATGGGGAGCCAGGGTTTAGGAAACTCCAGTCAGTCCAGGTGTGCTGCTTTGCCATTACCACATCCAAAAAAGACAAAAAGACCATCTTTTCCTCTATATTCCTACAGGAATCAAAACTTTTTACTGAGGAGTTTTGAAATATTTTGGGGCAGATTTGTGCTGGTCAATCTGTAGCAAAGGGTTACCTCTCTGAGTAGTTGCTACTCATTAAGATAACACCGAAGATTAAGTTATAAATTCCTCTTTCCCCAAGGCCTATAGAAAATGCTATATCTCTGACCAATTAGTTTCTGCCGGCTGTCTAATAAGAGTTGTACAACTATGGAAGGGTAGTATTGGAGACAACAAGGTCTGACCAAGATAATTTTGGATAAAGTGACTTTAAAGAACTGATGGACTGGATGCCATTGAAATATACAGAGTTTACTACATAGCCTTGCTGATATAAGTAATCTTTACATACTCTTCTGTAACTTGTGTCTTATAAGAGGAGCTTTCTTTATTTTATTTTTTAATATATTTTTATTGTAATTAATAGAAGGGTTACATTATATTCACCTAATAGAAGGTGCATTACTTTACATACATTGATACCCTTTCTCATGAAGAGCTTTCTTTATTAAAAATGAATGTCACATGACAATAAACTTTAGTGATTCTTATTGGATTTAAGTCATTTTAATTATTCATATCCACAGAGATTCTGTAATGACTTTATTAATTTTATTTTATTTTTTGTAGTAGTGGGGCTTCAACTCAGCTCTCTTGTTTTCTAGGCCAGTGTTTTACCAACCACTGCCTCACTTCCAGCCCTATGTTTTCCCATTTTCCTATAAATAGTTAGTGTGAACAAGCTGTATCAGAAGCACAGACAAACCAGTTTTGACTTTCCACAATGTCTGACTTGACTAAATAACAATAAATTCACACGTGATATCAATTTTATTGGGTTTAATTTACTAAATATTACTGATTTCACTTGATATTTGTGGCCATTGGCAATTAATATCTAATTATTAGTATCAACTCTCAAATTACACATTAACTATCAATGATGGATGGAGAAGAGAATGGCTATGAGAGAGTTAAAATGGTGTAGGGCTCCTAAGCAAACAAATTGTTTGAAGGAAGAGTTAGTTCCGTGCTTCATTAGGCAGAGAACAGAGTTGAGAGTTGAGAGTTTGTTTGTCTGCAGTCCCATGCCCTACTACACATCACTGAATGGTCTTATAGAACATCTGTGTTAGGCATCTCTCCTGTCATAGTGAGGCAGTTGCATCATTTAATAAGTTCCTGGTCAGGTTGTCTGATGCAGTTTTGATATTCCATGCATCTCTGTCTTCTTGATTTAATTGATAAACTAATACATGGTAAACTTTTCCTTGAGTTTCTAAGTTATTTGTTAGTCTGCGCATCAGTGATTCATGCTAGATAGATGGTAGTTGCTTACTTGCACAAAAGATGTACAGTCATTTGGCCTCAACATTTGCCCTCAAAGTGGAGCAAACTGCTGCTTTATAAAATCAGTCACTCAGGGGACAGTATATTCTGAATGCCTCTGTGCTATATGATACAGAGTAACATAGAACAGGGCACAGCTTGATCTCCAAAGAATCATTTTAGAAGTATTTAAGATAGGGCTTGCTGTGAGATGTACCGCTTTGGCTTCCTGATCTGGACCATCTTGTACACACTGTCCTGCCTCTGGTAAGCAGTACAGATGCCCAGGAACATTAGGTCTGTTACTGTCTGTTTTTTTTTTTTTGTCACCTTGATCTATGATGATGATACACTAGATAGTTCTAAACCCTAGAACTTTTTAGAGATTTTTTGACTATTTGCAGTAACTCAAAAGGTTTAACTTGTAATGGAAGCATTCAGAACCAGCAGGAGGTCAAAACAGGATTTTTGTAACTCTTAAATGTCACAGTAAAAAAAAAAAAGCACAATATAGACAGAACTATTCAAAGGAATGTTCGAATCCATGATTTCATTGACACTGGATACAGACTCAAGTGATAATCCTGTAGAGAAAGAAAAAATGAAGTGGCTAATAAATAACCAATGAAATTATTAATAATATTAACCATGCACACTTCTGAATTTTCATATAAACCTATTATTAAAAAAACAAAAACTTCTGTGAATTTAGCAAAAAAATATATATATTCCGCTGGGCTTATGGTATAGCTCAGTGACAAAGTGCTTGCCTAGCTGGTACAACACTTTGGGTACCATTGAGTTTTTTATTTTTAATTGAAATCAGTTCCATAATTGTGAAAATGATAGTTGGTCATCCATAACCCAACAATTTTTGTGGAGATCTGGTATCTTTGTTGTCTCTTGAACTATCTTTTTCCCATTAGTTTTCTGCCTCTCTGGAACCAATTTGTATGTAAGGTATAACTTATATCCCTTCCTTTTCAAATGTTCTTTTTCTAACTCTAGTCCTACACTGGTTCCTCTGCTAAAGCTTGTAACTCAGATTCTTATAGCATAAAGAAATCACAGAAAGTTCCAGTTCTTACTTTGCTATGCATCTTGTTTTTTTGGTTGTTGGGGTTTTTTGTTTTTTTGTTTGTTTTTGCCATCCTGTGCTTGAGCTCAGGGCCTGGGCATTCTCAAGTCTAGAGCTCTATGACTTGAGCCCCAGCACCACTTCTGGCTTTTTCTATATATGTGGTACCGAGGAATCCGAACCAGGGTCTGCAGGTATGCTAGGCAAGCACTCTACCAGTAGGCCAAACTCCCCATCAGAATCTTGTATTTTTAAATGCACAATCACACAGACTTCCTGAATTTTGTCACGTAAATAGATACTTTTCTAATCGAACTGGTAAAAGGGCTCTCAAACAGCTCTTCCAGAAAAATTTTAGAGGCATTTTCCTTAATATATAACACATGCCTATGGATATAAATACCAGAATTTGAAAGAAATAACAGATGTTGATCTGTCTTACCTCTATAGAAACAATCTCAGGAATAAGAAGTCTAGGATGGAGTGTTTTCTCCTTTTTCATGTTGTGGGCTTTCTCAAGGCTAGCATGCTACCATTTGAGCCACAGTACTGATTCTGGTTTTTTCTGTGTATGTGGTAGTGAGGAATCAAATCCAGCCTCCTGCATGCTAAGTAGGCATTCTACCACTAGATCATACTCCTGGTCCCCATAACCAATTTTTGAAATATACTTTGCCATTATAACGTAATGAAAGATCATCTCTGGGCCTTCTGTAGCCTTTTCTGACCTGAAATGTTATACTGAAGCTGAAAATGGTACATCACCCATAAAGTTGTTACTGTGGGTATATTTTTCAAGAATATGAAAATTGTACCATGTTATTTGTTTTTTTTAATCTAAGATTAGTCACAATATCCAGAATGTGTAGTATAATAGTGTAGAAATTACAGAACAGCAGAAATTCCTGGCTAGCACATTATGCCTGTCAAGTAGCTAATGCCCTGTGCTTTCTGAATGTGTTATAGTTCAAGCTACCATACCACAGATTGAGTGATTTGAAACTTCAGAAATATGTGCCTTGTTTTTCCAAATGCTGGCAAGCACAAGGTCAAGGTACAAGCCAATTTATTCCATAATGAGTTCCCTTTTACAGGTGGCTGATTTGTTTCTATAATAAGATTAATTTCGGTTGACTCTCATGACTTCATCGTCATCCAAAATCCTCATCTTCTCACTTCACCACATTGGAAGTTAAAATTTTGACATGGGAATTTGAGAGGGAAACATCAACATGTAGTTTATCACATGGAAAGGGATATTGTGGGTGTTTGTGATTACTGCATCAGTTCATATAAAAAAAATTAGTTGGTAGATTCTGGGCTCATAGTAACTTGAATTCATTATGCCACTTTTAGATGTTTGATTAACTGGTTCCAATGATCAACAGGGAAGCAATTTAGTTGAGTGTTAGTATAGACTGTAGCCAGAATAGATGAATTTTAAATGTATATCAGTTGTAGGGCCCTTGGAGAAGGTGATTAATTGCTCCGTTCATGGATTTTTCTCCATTTGTAAAACAGAGTTTGGTAATAGGGTATGAACCTGGTTTCATAGGGTAGTTGTCAGAGTTAATAGATTTATGCATGGAAAATATCCAGAGCAGTGAAATGCCCTGGAAAATAGAGGTGTTCACTAATGGCTTAATGATTATTGGAAGTGCTTTTTAAAGGTTGCTTTGAGTAAGATTGTCTTGAAGAAACTAGCCAACTTTGAGAGCTTTGCTATGAAAAGGGAGTTGAGTACTAAGTTGGAGTTTTTGTTTGTTTTCTTTGCTGGAAAGTATATACAAAATGACTTTTCAAGAAATTATTAGTGATTAGGCACTTCATCTATATGTATGTATGTATGTATGTATGTATGTATGTATGTATGTACATATGTACAAATATATTATATATATATTTGTATTGTATCAGGGTTGTTAAAGGTTTCTAGTTAAACTAACATACATTTGTCATCTCACAGTTTCCATGGGTCAGAATCTGAGTACAGCTTAAGCTTGTCTGCATCCTCTGTCTCAAATTTCACAGATCTAAATCAACGTTTTGTCTGTGGGATGCTTCATCCTGATCACACAGTTTAGTTTCTTGAGACCATAGGGATTAATTTATCACTTTCTTGCTCTTTGTTGGCCATGAATTCTTGTCCTCTTCTCCTCCTCCCCCACATCTTCCTCCCTTTCTCCTCCTCCTCTTCCTCTTCCTGTCCTTTCTCTTCCTCCTCCTTCTTTTGTGGAAGTACTGAGGTTTGAACTCAGAACCTGGGCACTATCCCATTACCTGCCTGTATTGTTCTGTGGACTGCCTGGCTTCCCTAGCTAATACAATCCTTTTATCTTCAAAGGCAACAATAGTCATCTTTGACTTCGGGTTTATCAGCCTCCTCTTGTTTATTTCTCCTCCACCATTCTCTTCTACCACGTCTCTCAAAGTAACTCTTGTTTTTTTTTTTTCTGCTTTTAAGGACTCATGTGATCTTGATGTGTCCGCTAAGACAATTCAAGATAATATCTCTATTTTATAGTTTATTAATTAGTACTTTTATTCCATGTGCAAAATTTCTTCATATAATCTTTTTACAAGTATTCAATTAAATAACCAAAGATTGGGATGTCAAGAATTCTGTCTACTCCAATATATTACCCTATTTGTAATCTTTATTTGTTCTTCTTAGCATGAGTGTCATTTGTTACAGAAATGTAAGTATGGTTGGTTATAGCTTGCTATCCTTCATTGTATAGGGGACATTAAGTAACATATCATATATGCATATTGCTATCTTTCTAAAATTAAACAATTTCTCAGCCCCAAAACACATCTGGCCACAAAGCTTGCTGGAGGGATTGTGGGCGTGTTATTCAAAGTTGCTGTTGAAAGATATTTTTGAAAGCATTTATATTTATGTTTTAAAGTACTGTGAAATGGCACATGGGTAGCACTACTTGAAGGAGGATGTTAATGTGTTCAAATTTAGAAAACTAAAAAGGGAGACAGACACATTACTTTATACTTCAGAATGATGCAGTAACATTATAGATGTGAAACAAAAGATGGAAAGAGAGCATTTAGGAAATACCATGAAATTCATATTATACTCTGTTATAGCACATATGTAATATGATTTTGTGTGTGTACTCCATTTGTGCATTTTAAGTGTGTCTAAAATCAGGAATACCAACTTGCTCAGGGACATGTGACTGCTGAGTATGTGCAAAAGGGACTGGAATTTGCTTGGTATTGACTTCAAAGTCCACTTCATTCTTCCAAGAATAATGGTAGATATAGGATTTTAATTTCCTGTTGTTTTAAGTGCACAACTACATATTCAAATGTACATTTGAAATGGTTAAACATTAAAGCCTCATTGGAAAAACTTACAATGCTTGGCCTGCTATCAAAATTCATTTGGCTTTAAGTTATCAATAGTATGGCATTAAGAGCTATCATTTTAGAATCATTTTTGATATCCCTGAAACCTAAAGGTTAGAGTCTTAATTGAATACTTTAATGTTGCATAAATTCTTCACCTAAAATTATTTAAATGCCATAAAAATGTCATCTCTTAAAATAACAGTGTGCTGTTTTTAGTAATTTAACAATACTTACTAGATAATGGAAAACCATATAAAAGCTACTGGGTTATTTCTTTAGATTCAGTGTGTTAAGCCAACTTCTATTATTTTCTGGTTCTACACTTTGTTAATCATGCTATATAAAATAATCTCTCTCAGAGACTTTCCTGCTGGTGGTATCTATGGGAAAAGAAGTTACCCACCACATTAAAACAAAAGTCTGAAATGGGGAGTTTCAGATAACTGAATGCAAATCCTTTATCAGATTTTAACTTGTGCAGTACTTGAAGAGAAACACAATGAAAACTTTCACAAAATTGTCTCTTAATAAATTTACAGTCTTGTATTTACAAGCTAACTATATATAGGAAATCACAAATAAATCCCTTTTAAGTTTGCTGCTGTTTTGATGAAAAAAAATAAATATCTCTTTTGAAAAATAAACAGCTCCCTGCTGTTCTGTTTAAACTCCTCCTTGTTGTTTTGGTGTCTCTTGTTTCTGTGTAGTAAAGTGTTGACAGAAAGCAATAGCACAGAAAGTTAAAAATATGCATCAATTAGAAGAACAAATCAGAATGTAGTTTTCATACTGAGTATTTTAGTTAGAATTCAAGAAACACAGCTGTAATAAGTGTCTAAATAAGAATTTCTTTTGAGTCATTACTAAAATTGTATCTTATTGATTTTCATTTTCTAGTCACAAGCAATAAAAAAGCAGACTAGATGTGTGGGTTCAGGGTTGTGTATCATTTTGAAAGATAAATGCAAAGACTAATGATTTTACAAGGCTTCATTCTGTTCCTCTTATTTAGTTTTTATGCCCACTGAGATAGCATTCTTTTATTGCATTATTCATTACATTTCTAAAAATCTCAGCTTTTAAGGACCAACTGTAAAATCCAACAAAATAAATTTTAGCACATGTAACATGAATTTATTAACAAAAATAACAAATGAAGGTTTGACATAATTGACTGCACTGATGCTGATGGTCTGAATATTTTGTCTACCTAGAATAATACCTAGGAAATTCATAGTTCTACAAGAGGGACAAAAACAATTTTATTGCATTTATTAACTATGCATTAATAATTAGCTGTGGTATGTTGGGCAATAAAGCAGTATGAGGAATAAAAGCCCTTGGGGTTTTTTTAAAGATAGTTCCTTCATTGTCTTTTTTTTAATTTAAATTTTATTGTAAAGATGATGCCACAGAAAGGTTACAGTTACATAGGTGAGGTAATGAGTACATTTCTTCTTCATTTTTTCCCTCTTTCCCTCCCCTGACTACCCTTTTCTCTCACCCAAGTTGTAAATTTCATTTCCAACATAGTGTGTAGTGAGTATAAGTGTTGAATCGATTCATCCTTTGTCTTACCATTTCTATGATTTCCTTTCCCTTCTCCAAATTAGATAAACTACATACAAGACAAAGGATATAGAAATTTAAAAAAAAAAAACAGTGACAACAGGGAATAACCCAAAGGTGGGGGTGAGAAATGTAAGAAAAAATGACTGCAAACAGAACAATAAATTAAACTCCTGCTTCCATTTCTTGGAGTTTATTTCAATAAGCATCATTTTATATAGTCATATGCTCATAGCTATTGAGTCATAGTTTCCTAAGTGTTGCTATGGTTCAAGTGGTAGAGAGAAGTGCTGTCTCTGAGCCTTTGGCTTTTTTCCTGGTGTTCAGGAACATGACTTTCTCTCTTTTGTTTGCTATTAGTTGTTTGATTTTGCTTTTTTAGTCAACATTCTAAATCAGGTACTAAGGCTGCATTATCTTGAAAATGTTTCTATTTTTAGACACTGAAGAGAATTCGTTAGATTTTATGTGATATCTATTTTGTTTTTTTGGTTTTTTTTTTGTTTTCTGCCAGTTCTGGGCTTGGGTTCAGGGCCTGAGCACCGTCCTTGGGTTTTCTCAAGACTAGAGCTCTACCACTTGAGCCGCAACACTACTTCTGGCTTTTTTCAATTCATGTGGTACCAAGGAATAAAATGTGGGTGTGGGTCTTTGTACATGTTAGGCAAGCACTCTACCACTAGGCCAAACTCCTGGCCCCACTGTATCATCTCTTTGGAGATCAACTTTCTTGATGTTATATTCACAAATGTATTGGTTCTACTTGAGTTGGCAAAATGTTTGTAAAAAGTTAGGGCTATCAGTTTTGCCACATAGTCAAAATGTGATATATATTAACTGTAGATGCCAAAATTTTACTATAATTTGCAAAAGAAAGATTTATCCAGGTTAGTGAAATTCAACATTGTACTTGTTTCCAGTCTATACTTTGCTCTCCAGAACTTAGTTCTCTGCACTGCTATTCATTTCCAATTCAATGTAGACCTCCTGTGTCTTCAAGACCACACTGAGTCACTCTGTCTTGAACCAGATCTAGTGGTGTCTGGTCAGGTCATCCCTGCATTGACCATTGTAACCAGGAAATACAATGTGGGAGTTGGCCAGGGCCAATCTGGATTTGGGCTGTGACTCCATTCTTCCCCAGGAATTAGATATAGAGAATGTGGGACGACTTCCTGAAAGACCTTCAAGACATACTTTGTCAACATCAGCATACTATATTTCAAGGAAAACTGACCTTACAAATATCTTAAGTGGAGAAGAATAATTATATTGTGACACAACAGAAATTCAATTCATACCCAGCATGTAATTGAATGCCTGAAGATAGCATCTGAGCTTCATGTAGGAAGCAAATGAGTGGGGCATGTGGTACAGTGTTGTGAAAAGACAGGAGGGAGGTGCAAGTATTGTACTCTGGGTTCCCATAATGGATGAAGGTTAACCTGGGGCAGGTAGACCACTGAAAAGATACTATTGTTCCAATAGCTTAAAAGGAATGTGAAGGAAGTATTGACTCATATTTGTAAACGTAAAGGAAAGACTAAATTTCAAAGGAAGATCTTAATTTAATAAACCAAAGAGCAATAAAAGCCCAGGAACCTTTCAAGGACAGATAAATACAATGATGTTAGTGAAAAAGAATGACCATAGCCAGTGGTCCCTAAATTCCACCCAGTTAGATGATCGTTTTATGAAACAATTTTTCCTGCCTTCTTAATTCATGAAATAATTCATAGTTAAGGAATTTGGGTTCTGTCACAGAAATAGAATTAGTAAGCTTTCATCCTAAGTCAGAGAATGTTAATTTGTGAAATGTTACAATCTTTAATTAGACCTAGCAATTATTTGTCAGAAATGTACCTATTCTTGCCAAAAAGGAGCTCCACAAATTGGGAAAGTGATTCTAATTTTCAATGACTAAGTGTGGTCAGATTGTAAGGAGTTGAACAGAGAAAATTATGAAAGCACTAATAAAATTTTATTTGGGAAGGGCAGATAGTTTCAGGAAGCATGTTGTTGATGCCTCTGTGGAGAACAGGGAGTCTTAGGAGATGTGGAATAAACAAACTTGAAAGAGAGGTAGAAAGGCACAAAGCTAAGCAGCTAGAAACCAGGAAAGAAACAGCCAATTTAAAATTGCTATCCTTATTCCAGAAACTTTATAATCATCATCTTATTTAAACTTTACAACAATTCTATTTTATAATTCTGTTTCACAAAAGGGAAAATCGAGCTTCGAGGTGTTAAATAACTTGCTCCACATTCTTCAACTGCTCAGTAATTGAAGTGGGCCCTTTACTGGGAAGCTGTTGGATTGGTGCTGTTACTGCCACGACTCAGGTATTCCATGGACTTTTTGGAAACTACAGTGAATTTTCATCACTTCTTCCTTTAGATTTGATATATTTTGAGAATTCCTCTTTGTGTCTTTCCAGGAGACAGAGTTCCATGCCATATTTAAATAAGATGTTGTGAAATAGTTGGCCATTTCAAGTTTAGGAAGTAAAAAGACAGATCATAGCTTCCTCATGGAGAAAAGTTTTGTTCTTCAAGAAAAGAATATTCTGGGTAAAAAGACAATTATTTTCAGAAACTTATTTGTCCCAGGACAAACATAAATTTGTTTCAGGACAACTGGTATTCCTTGAGATAATTTTTAAATAGTCCTTTAAGAAAGTTAAGGGCCTGAGAAATTACCTTTCCTGACTTTAGTGAATGTTTAGGATTGAGTTGGGTTGTTAGTGCTGCTTGTCCCTGGAAAATAAGCAGTCATAAAAGGACGGAAACTACAGAATAGCTAGAGAGTCTAAAAGAGCATGCCTTAAAAGGCCTAGAAAATCTCAATGTATATTTAATCATTTTAGCAGAAACAGCATCAGTAAAGGCCTTCCTTCTCAGGCACTTAAAAGCTGTTGGTAATGTGTTCCAGGAGACAGCTCCCTGCTGTGGAGACTTGGATTATTTTCCTGTTACTTGCTGTATTTTAGTCCATGAGATTCATGACTGCATACCCATATGTTTAGAGCTCTGAGAATTCCTGAGGTGGGAAAACTGGCCGAGTCAACATTTCTCAAGTTTCCTTGATCAGTCATCTCCAGTCCCCAAACATTTTGTTGAAACATCTATTTATATCTTCTAGACCACAGGGAGAACAATGAAGGTCAGAGATGTTACCAGAATCAGACAATGGCCTTTGAGGCCTAAATTATTAAGTTGAGAATTGTGGTCTTGTCAGATGTAACTCAAAATAAAAGACAAATAAACCATAAAATAATCTAAAGAAGATCCGGCCAGGTTCTAATTTTTATTGCTATTGATTTAAGTTTTCAGACAAATTTTTACTGTGTAGCTCAGGCTGTCCTGGAACTCTCCAGGCTTTTTCTACCATGTCCTGATAAATTTTTTAAATTATAACATTGTATATTATTTAACCCATATATTCAAAATATTACTGGGACATAATTGATATTAAACTTTAAAAATTCATTGAGTTATTTTGTAATTGTTAACATTTTTAATTCAATATATATTTTGTACTCATAAATTAACTCAGACTAGACTCATTTCAAGTACTCAGTGGTGATGTTTTCTGATGGTTTTTGATTGTACAGGACATCTATGAAGACTCTTTGAGAATTGAGTCAGTCAGTAAGGCAGATGTTTGACCCACAACTCTGTAATATCTTAGAATGTCTTAGCTTCATGACTTTTTTTCTGTGTGCATGTGTGTGTATGTGTATGAAAGTATGCCAGTTATGAGCTTGAACTCAGGGCCTAGGTCGTGTCTCAAGCTAGCATTCTATCAGCTAAGCCACAATTCTACTTTTAACATTTTGATAGTTATTTGAAGATAGAATCTCCCTGACTTCAGTCTTGGCTGACTTCAAACTAAGATCTTTAGATCTTCTCTCTTGAGTAGCTAGGATTATAGGTGTGAACCACCCATACCAGCACTTTTTAATTTTTTAAATAATGAAACCTCATGACTTACCACACAAGACAGTGTTTTAACTACTTTATTTGTAGAAATGTGTTCAGAATTCACAATAATAAAGTGAGGCACAGAGACATGAAGTGGCTTACATAACAGTACATATAGAATATGTGGTGGATCTAAGGATTCAAAATTAGTCAGCTTATGGAAGAAAGACAACCTCTTCAACAAATGGCGCTGGCAGAATTAGCTATACTCATGTACAGAATTGAAGTTAGATCCTTATATATCACTCTGCACCGGAATCAATTCCAAATGGATCAAAGACCTCAATATAAGATCAGATACCTTAAAAAATATTATAGGAGGGAAGAGGAGAAACACTAGGGCTCCTTGACACAGGGTGAAATTTACTAAATAAAAATCTAGAAGTACAACAAATCAAAGAAAGGCTGTATAAATGGGATTGTATTAAATGGTAAAGTTTCTGCATGGAAAAGGACATATCTAGCAAGATAAGTAGAAACCCCACAGATTAGGAGAAGATCTTTACTAAGTATATAACAGGAAAGGGCCTCATATCTAAAATATACATACAGCTAAAAGAATCAACCCCCCCAACACAAATCCTCAAAGAAACAACCACCCCATTAATAAGTGGGCATAAGACTCACAGAGACATTTCTCTGAAGAAGAAATAAGAGGTGCCAATAGACACATGAAGAAATGTTTAACATCTCTGGCTGTAAAAGAAATGTAAATCAAAACAACATTGAGATTTCACCTCATTCAAGTTAGAATGGCCATTATCAAGAAAACTCATAATAATACTGTTGGTGGGAGTGTAATCTTGTTCAACCATGCTGGAAAGCAGTATGAGATTTCCTCAAAAGACTAAACATAGAGCACTCCTATTACCCCGCAAACCCACTCCTGGGCATTTACCCACATGACCACAAACAAGGCCACATTAAAGCCACCAGTGGAACCATATTCATTGCAGCATTGTTTCCCATAGCTAAGGTATGGAATCAACCTAAATTCCCTTCAGTAGATGAATAGACTAATAAAGTGTGGTATATATATATATATATTATAGATTTGTATGCTTTCATAAGAAAGAATGGCATTGCCCCATTCCTAAGGAAATGTAAATGAAAAAAATCATCTTAAGGGAAGCAAGCCAGACCCAGAGAAAAGTAGGTTGCATGGTTTTCCTGATTTGTAATGACTAGAATTTGTATTGGATATTCTTAGCAGAGAATCACAATAGCTCAATCGCTCTGTGCATATGACCATAAAAAATGATGCTTATTGAAATGAAGTCCAAGAAATGAAAACAACAAGTTTTTTTAATTGTATTGTTTGCAGTTATTTCCTTTTTCTTCCTTTTTTCCCCTTTGGTTTATTCCCTGTTGTCAGTGTTTTGATTTCTGTACCCCTTGTCTTGTATATAAGTTTTATCTGATTTGGGGAAAGGAGAGGAATCACAAAAAGGGTGGGACAGAGGGTGGGTGAACCAATATACACTATGTTGAAAATGAACTTTACAACTTGAGCAGAAGGGATGGTGTGAGGAGAAGCTGGACAAAATGAGGGAGGAGATAACACTACTCAAAAAGAAATATATTCATAAAATCATATTAAGTGAAGTAAGCCAGACCCAAAGGAACATAGGCTCAATGGTTTCCCTCATTTGTAATAATCAATATACATCTAGGACTCTCCTAACAGAAGATTACAGTAGCACAAAACCTAGGTACATAAGGTCATATAGGATGAGGCTAAACAAAATGAACTCAAGGATATGGAAACAAGAGGTTATCTTGTGTGATTGTTGTTCTTAATGTATGATGTTATTTCTCTTCTCTTTTTTTGCCCTTTGGTTAATCTCATATTATTACTGTATCTGACTTTGTTACCTGGTACATTGTATATATGTTTATTTGTTGATTTGAAATAGGAAAGGGAAGCGGTGTAAAGATGATTGGAAGGGGGTGTAGGGAGGGAAATGGGTACAAAAACATGAGAAGGGGTATCAATGTGTGAGAAGTTATGCACCTACTATCTGGCAAATGTAACTGTAACCCCTCTATACATAACCCTGACAATAAAAAATAATTAAAAAAGAAGTATGATGCACATGAACCACAGAGGAAAAAAAGAAATATATTCATTACCTCACTTATGTAACTGTAACCCCTACATACATCACCTTTATTAAATTTAATGACTCAGCTGGAGGCCAGATATTATGCTTTTGAACAGTCCATGTTCTGCCTCTTAAGAATTTGGAAACTTTTTTAAATGAGGATTTTTTGTCATATTTTCAAGTGATAGTAGTGTGGGGGGATGGGTGGAGATTTTTTCCTAGAGTTCTATCAAAGTAGTTTGAGTTTTGAAGAACATAACACTAAAAGTGGAAACTAGCATGGTACCATAAAACAATGATTGTACCCTCTGCCTGTTTCCTCCCTTCACCATTCAATATGTGTAATTGAGACAGGTAGATGATTACTTGATCTGGCTACCAGGTTGATGTTGTACCTTGTTCTTCTTTAAGGTGAATTTTATATATGATTATTTATTTATTTGAATTAGGAAATGGAAAGGGGAAAACAAGATGAGGGGAGAGGCTGGGGGAGAGAAATGGAGACAAAGATATGAGAAGGGATATGCATGTGAAGGGTGTGTGAAGTAATGCACTCTCCATCTGGTAAATGAATATAACTGTAACCCTTGTAATTAATTACAGTAAAAAAGGTGAATTTTACTACATTAATTACATAGTAATTAAAAATTAAATATGAGCTGGGTGCAATGGCTCACACCTGTATCCCAGCTAGTCTGGAGGCTCAGATTTGGAGATTACAGTTTGAAGATTACAATTTGAAGCTTTCACCTTGTTCTGAACTAAGGGAAAAGAATTCACATGTTGAAATAAGAAGAAATGCTGGTTAGGAAGAAAATCCTACATTTGAGTAGGTCGTTTTTTTTCCCAATTAAGTCATTAATCAAGAGTTACAACTCTAGACTTTCCATTGTGAATTAGTGGGTTCATATTATATGCCAACCAGATATTAGCCAGAAGGTGACAATGATGATGAGGAAGCTGGGCTTGGTGGAAAGATATAGCAAGACATATTTCTTTAACTTACTGGAATACAGTTCCTTGCATGATTGTGATCTGGATACATCCTTGGGAAGAGTGGAGCATCTCTCTGGGCATTGCAGGGGTGGGGGAAACTGCCTAGAGAACAGATGGTTTCTTTTGAGTAGGCAGATTGTGGAGGTTGCAGGATCAGTGCTGTCACCATTATTACCTGTTAACAAGTTGTGCTTATAGATAACAGAAAAGTACTCTTTTCAGAAGTAAACTTGTTTCTGTGGAGGTTTGGTGTAGTATGTTAATATACTTAGACCTTAGTTCTAGGGTTGGGCAGATGTGAGCAAATAGTAGCCAGTGAGCATCTCTATAACACCCAGCTGCTGAGGTGGGTGAGTGAGTGAAAGCATCAAGTGGAGAAGGATGCTTAACTGTATAGAGTAACATTGGCTAACTTGAAATTTACTAACATGAGGCAAAGTCAGATCCATGATTGTATCTAGATTTTATAAGATCGGAACATAATATAATTGCAAAGGACCTTTTAAAAGAAAAGATACGAAATTATGAATACGAAGTCAGGTGTGGATGAAAACATTTGTATCAACTAATGAAATACAAATGTGTTTTTCAAATGAAAATACATCTTAAAATCTGACAAATAGAACAAATACCACAAGATCTGGAAATTAGACATTTGAAAATTAATTGCCTGACACAGTCATTTTTCAATTTAATTTGTATTTTGTAATAGCATACTGTCAAATCCCCTCTGTTAAGAAATATGTATACATATGTATATATCTATATGTGTGTATGTGTGTGTGTGTGTGTGTGTGTGTGCATAGGGACTTGAATTCAGGGCCTTACACTGTTACTTTGCTGAAGTATATTTTCTGTTTCAACCCTATGGCATAATGTAGTCTTTTCAGGAGCTAATTGTTGGAAATTTATTTTGTACTCTTGATAGTTTAGAAAAAGGTTTGTTTGTTTTTTGTGTGTCAGGGGGCTTGAACTCTGGACTGGGCACTGTCCCTAAGCTCTTCAGCTCAAGGCTATGACCCTACTCCTTTAATCAAAGCCCCACTTCCTGTTTTCTAGTGGTGAATTGGAGATAAGAGTCTCCTGTTCTTTAGTGCCTGGGCTGGCTGTGAACCTCAATCCTCAGATCTCAGCATCCTGAGTAGCTAGGATTACAGGCATGAGTCACAGTGCCCAGCTAGAAAAAACTTTTTAACCTTTTACTTCACTGTGCCTTGTAAGTTTTATGTTTTTTTGTCATATTTGCAAAACAATTTTATTATAATGAACTGATTTATGGCACTTCAAGTTTTTATCATATATTTTTATTATAATTATTAGAAGGGTTACATTATATCACCAGCTAGAAGGTGCAATACTTCACAAACATTGATGTCCTTTCTATGTCTTGGTCCCCATTTCCCTCCCCCTGCCCCTCATATTGTCTTCCCCCCTTCCCTATCCAATTTCAAATAACCAAATATGCATATATAAAATATATCAGACAGCAAGGTAAAATACTGTAACAATATGAGATAACTAAGGGACAGCAAAAGAGATGAGAGATAACATAGTACATTAAGGACAACAATCATTCATTATATGGCTTTTGTTTCTATATCCTGGAGGTTCTTTCATTTAGTGTCATACTATATGGCCTTATGTATCTATGTTTTGGCACTTCAAGTTTTAAGGAAACAGTAATCCGTGTGTGTGTGTGTGTGTGTGTGTGTGAATACACAGTTGAGATATATATACATATATTTTTTTTTCTGCCAGTCCTGGGGACCAAATACAGGGCCTGAGCACTGTCCTTGGGCTTTTCTCAAGGGTAGTGTTCTACCAGTTGAACCACAGCACCACTTGCAGCTTTTCTATATATGTGGTACTGAGGAAGCAAACCCGGGTCTTCCTGCATGCTAGGCAAGCACTCTACCACTAGGCCAAACTCCTGGCTCCACACATGAGGTATTTTGAGATAGGGTGTTTACTATGTAAACTAGGCTGAATTTGAACCCAAGATAGTTTTGTTTCAGCCTTTCGCACATTAAGATTTCAGTTATGCATCACCATTTCTGGCTAAAATATCTAATGTTAACTCAATTTTCTTTAATTACCTCATTAAATTTTCCATGATTTGGAAGCATTACCTTCGCTGATATCAGTTTCATGACAAGTAGGTAAGAAACATGACTTTTTCCCTTATATGTTTATATGATTGACAGTAGATTGGGAGCCTATTTGTTATTTTTATTTGTCTTTGATAGGCTGTGGTTTTGATATAAAAGTTTTATGAAAATATCTTTCTGAATTTCAGTTAAAATATTATATTCAAACTTTATTCATGATGCTGTTTCATCAAACAAGAAAAAATATAGCACATTAAATGGAGTTTGTTTCTGATAGAAAAATACTTCTAATTTTGACTAGGATTAGAGATAGTGGAATCTTCTACTTTGTATTTTATACAGCTGGAGATTAGGGAGAATTTCTACAGACTCTGTTTTAATGCCACTACTTCTGTTCTTCAGTGTCAGGCACCATATGGTCCACCGTTGGCAGAAGGGGCTACCAGAGTATATATGAATGCTAGTCCTTCATGCTAAAGCTAGTAGCAACTTAACTATATATGGCAATGACATGAGCAATGTATATCCATAATTCTACTTCTGGTTTGTCTGAATAGGGAGAATAGCCACAGCTATAATGAGCCATACTCAGTCACTATGGTTAAATGTTTTTCTTTTGTAATTATAACAAATGTAACATTGTGTTACACATATTGATACTTTGCAGGAACTGAAAGGAAACTGCTCCGAAGAGGTGCTCCAGTTTGTTATAAACTACACTTGGCTTTGTTTCACTCTGCAAGGAGTTTTGCTTATGTTCTAACTTAGTTTCTTTCCCAATTTTCTCCTTCTCTTTGGATGGCTTGTGACCATTTTTTTATGTTCTCCTCCTAAATAAAGTGAAACAGGAATTAATATTTTTCCCCAAAATCGATTGGGGGCAAATATAGTCATTATGTTTAATATGTAGTATGTAAAGAATGAACTATGCAGTTGTGGGTAGGGCTAGGAGTGGAGAAAGGAGTGACATTGCTTATGAAACATTGCACTCATAAACGGACTCCTTAATAGTAACTATGCAACTTCTTAATAAGGAGAAAAAGAAACAGATTGGACACACACAGTGGATAAATCATTTGTCTGAAAATAGCAAAATTTCAGGAGTTAGGGATTAGAATTGATTGAGTTGATTTGAATCCTAATAAAGGTTATCCATGGATTAGGAAGCAGTTAACAAACACTAATTATCAATGAAGTTGATAAATCTTATCCAGCATCCAAAGGTGGAAAGAGAGTAAGATTCTGAAATCATTTTTCCAAATCATGCCATATCACGGTGAAATAAAACAAGTGTGGGTTCTGTCTCTGCTCATGTGTCTAGGCTGTCTCCACCATCCCTGATGCCTTTTGTTGTACATTTGGAATCAATCACCACAGGCATTTGATTTCAGGAAAAGAGGCTCAGAAAAGCTAAGTGGTAAAGGGAATATGGTTGGTTCAAATTTAAAAAGCTGCATTGATGAAACTGGAGGAGGAAATTGTACCAGACTTCCAACCATCACATTTCATCTTAGTACACTAAAGTCTTCTTACCAGAGCCAAGCAAAGTCCCCAAATACTAAAAGCTTGACTTTGAACACTGGACAGCTTGAATTTTTTCCACTGCCCTGGCAAATGATGAAATTTAATTTTTTCTTTTTTTTTATTACTTCAATAACATATACTTCCTTCTGAAGTGAGGTTTGTGGGAACCCAGTAGAGGGGTTTATTGTAAGTCTTCTTTGAATTATAGTTCTTAATCAGCTAGATATGCATATTTTAAATAAATTAGTTGTGAGTTTTCTTTTCTCAAGAGATAACTGCTTTCAAACTCTTAAAGTTTTCTGTCATACGTAATAAATGGAGAAGGATTGATAAATGTTAAAAAATCTCCATTTTACTTTTCTTTCAAACTGTTTCTCAATCTGTGTTCAATAATCAATCACTACCATCTTAATTAATTGAAATTATTAAAAAATTAAGGGCTCTAGGTCCACTGCTTGCCTAATAAAGCAGGCTTCCTGGAGTCTTGAGCCCAGGGTCTGTTCTTTAAGTAGCCTTTAAGTGAGCGTGATATAATTTAAAGTTTGAAAAGTCATTTTCCTAATGTTTTTTCATGTTTGCCAGGAGAACTTACCGATCATGAGTTAGGGTCCTGCTTGACCCATGATGACCGAACTAAAGCTGATAACACAACCAAGAAGATTCCTAAGGCTATAATTTTAACCACTGTTAGTAATAACAAGGCTAACTAGTAAGCTTACCCTTTTTCAAACTGTAAGAAACGAATCTAGAAACAGCTCTGGGTCACACTGACTAGAACAGCAAAACAGAATTTGCATAAAAGTGTAAAGAAGCCAAATCAAATTGAAGAAATGAATGGGATGTGAGTAGAAATGTGAAGCCTTTATTCTGTTCAAAACATTTATTTACCATGAAGCACATTGTAAAGGAAGAAAGCAGTCTTCCTGGAGAAGATTTTCCAGTGGAACTCATTTTTTAAGACTCTGCAACTTATAATCACTTTTTTTCCCCTGCTGAGGCACACAAAGTTGGAACAGAAAATTCCCTGGAGGTCAAAAATATTTGAAGTGATTTCTTAGCAGTGTGTATTGATTTTCAGCAATAAATATAACCACTTTTTGAGGTTGATCAGGATGCATGTGCATGTATGTAGAAATGTCACATCAAAACCCCTCATTTTATGATTAATGTGTACTAACAAAATAGAATTAAGGACCAGGAGTTTGGCCGAGTGGTAGAGTGCTTGCCTAGAATATACAAAGACCCAGGTTTGATTCCTCAGTACCACATACATAGTAAAGCTGGAAATGGTGCTGTGGCTTAAGTTTTGGAGCACTAGCCCTGAGGAAAGCACAAGGACAGTGTGCTCAGGCCCTGAGTTCAGTCCCCAGGACTGGCAAATAAATAAGTAGATAGATAGATAGATAGATAGATAGATAGATAGATAGATAGATAGATAAATGGAATAAGTGTCTCCCTATTTTACATACTAATCACATTTTACATATTGATACATGGAAAGCAAATGGCATAATTAATTTTCAAGAAATGTTACCTGTGATAATGTCCACCTGAAACTTCAGACAAAAATGATTAGTTTGTTGTGTAGTTTATTGGCATTTTGTACTTTTTGAATGAAACAATTGTTTTGTTATCTTAAAATAATGCTATCCCATGAAATATAATGTATCATACTACTGAGTTTTCAGAAATCTATAAAAATATGGAGAATGTTAAAACTGAAAATGTTCCTTTTTTTAATCTTTTATATGTGTGTCCTTGGGCTTGAACTTGGGTCCAGGGCACTGTCCCTGAGCTTTTTTATGTACTCAAGGCTAGCACTCTACATCTTGAGCCACAGCTTTTTTGTGTGTTTATGATTAATTTGAGAGAAGAGTCTCATAGACTTTATTGACGGACTTACTTCTAACTGTGATCATCAGATCTCAGCTTCCTTACTACCCAGGATAATAGGCCACCAGAGCCTGGATCCTTCTTATTTATTTATTTATTTTAAATTTAATTTAATTTTATTGTCAAGGTGATGTACAAAGGGGTTACAGTTACATATTTCTAATAGTGAATACATTTCTTGTCAGTGTTACCTCAAATGGTTTAGCATCCACTTATCAAGATACATTAAAATTTAATATACTAATTTTGAAATTTATAAAGAAGTGAATTTACACTGAAGTATATTTTACTCTTACAATTAAAAAAAAAACCCTATAAACCGTGGAAAAAACATTTTGTGTCATGTCACCTTCTACAAGATTCTCTAACAGCCCAGAGCGACCTGATGACACAGATAAAAATGTAGTGTTAAGTTCTTAAACTATTATGAATTGTGGAGTTCCCAGAGCCTGGGGCTGCCATCAGCCTGAGTACAAGTGTCATGGTGATAGAGCCTGTTTGGAAGGAAGAGATTACATGGAAAGAAGAGATCAGAGAGAGGCCAGGCCAACTTTTTGTAACCATCACCTATCACAGGGAACTAAGGGCAATTCAGCGAGTCCCATCCTATGCTCTGAGAGCAGCATTATCCCTTCATAGGGGTATAATCACCACCCATTCACCTCCTTAATCATAAAGGTCTCACCACTTGTGGATGCTCTCACCTGGACAGCATTCCTTAACATGAGTTTTGACAGGGAAAACTCATCCAATACAACCAGTCCAGGAAGTAGGGGACTATTGGCTTTGAACTGTAGAGGTTCAGCCTCCTAAAGCATAGGGTAAAAAGGCAAAAGGATCTGGAGGAACAAATCAAACCAAGCAAATAGGAAGCATCTCTGCAGTCTTAGTGCCTGGTTTTCCTCTGTAAAAACAGCCAAGTTACCAAAGCCTTCTGAGATCTTAATCTACTCCTGTCATTTTGAAGTACATTTAGGAGAGAACTGTTTTGGTAGTCTTTAAAATTTGCCTAAAGCAAACCTTGTTGCTGGGAACGTGCCCCTGCTGTGTGCCAAAGGTTTGCCAAGGGTCATTAAAGACAGTATGACACATATCCTGTTTCTGTATTCTGGGTGCTCTGTCTGGGTCCATTTTGGCCTTAAAATTACTGAACAGATAGGTTTTTTTTTGTTTTTGTTTTGTTTTATTTTGTTATTGTTTTGTGTTTTCTATTAGTGATTTGGCTCAGAAGTACAACATGGAAAATATATTGACTCTTTTTAAACAAGTGATTGTAGCACTCTTAAGAAGACTTTTCAATAGTTCTCTGCTTCCTAATCCATTGTCCATAGATAAACATTAAATTTCAGGAACAACTGAAATTACATTCAAAATATTAACTATGGCCTGAGTGTGGTAGAGTGCTTGCCTAGCATGCCTGAAGCCCTGGGTTCGATTCCTTGGAACCACATACACAGAAAATGCTGAAAGTAGCGCTGTGGCCCAAGTGGTAGAATGCTATCTTTGAGAAAGTCCAAGGATACTGCCCAGGCCCTGAGTTCAAGCCCCAAGACTGGCAAAAAAAAAGTTAACCATGTGCATGGTTAACTTGAGATATCTTGGCTTTCAGCAAATTCTCATGGATGTCTTGAGTCATAAAAGACTCAAAAGCATTGGATTAAATTTTTTCCCCTCTCTATATATACATACATACATACATACATATATCTATATATGTCTATCTATCATCCATACATGCCTACATGTATTATATGGGGGGTCCTGTGCCCAGGTCTTAGCTGGGCTTTCACTTGGCTTTTTGCTCACTTCTTGTGCCCTTCTACTTGAGCTATGTCTCCACACATTACATATTCTAAGTCATCTCTGCTTTGTTTGGCTTCAGTTTTATATCAGACATTGGGACATTAAAATTCAAATGTTTTCAGTAACTTGCAAACTAAATTCTCTAGTGTATTGGAATCATATGTGCTAAATGGTTCCTGAAATAGAGAATAGTGTGATCTTTGTCACAAATCCCAGTATGACTTAATTTGAGCTTCTTGAGAATACTTGAATTGTAACCAAGAGAAAATTGTTTTGCTTAAGTGATAGAAAAGACAATTGGGGCTAATGAAGACTGCCCAGAATTTTTTTTTTGCCAGTCCTGGGCTTGAGCTCAGGGCCTGAACACTGTCCTTGGACTTTCTCAAGGCTAGAGCTCTTCCACTTGAACCCCAACATGACTCAGCTTTTCTATGTATGTGGTCCGAGGAATCAAACCTGGGTCTTCATGCATGATAGGCAAGCACTTTACCACTAGGCCAAACTCCTGGCGCTGCCCAGTCTATCTATTATCTATCTCTTTTTATTTTGTCAGTTGTAGGACTTGAATTCAGGGCCTAGGTGCTGTCCCTGAGCTTCTTTGCTTAAGGCTATCTTTCTGTGGCTTTGAACCACAGTGTCACTTCTTGCTTTCTGTTGGTTAAATGGAAATAACAGTCCCACAATTTTTTCTGCCTAGGCTGACTTCAAATCCCCATCCTCAGAACTCAGCCTCTGAGTTCTGAGCTAGGATTACAGGCATAAGCAACCATTGCCTGGCTAATATATATTCAAATATATATTGATGATAAGGTATTTGGTCAATATTTGATATTTATAAGCATACTTGATAACTATTACAATCATATTTAAGACTTTCATGAGATTATTTTTATAATAAACTACTCATTTTTGTAGATATTTTTTCAGTACTGGACTTTGAACTCAGGGTCACACTAGCTAGACAGCTGCTCTACCCTTCAGTAATGCCCTCAAGTTCAGTTATTTCTTTGAATAGTGTCTCTTGATTTGATCCCTGTAGCTGGAACCAGCCACTAAACCTGGCTTATTGGTTGATATATGGTCTTTCTTTGCCTGAGAAGGCCTCCAATTATTATTTTCCTGATCTCTGCTTCCGAAGTAACTGGATTATAGGGTTTTGCTACCACTTATGGCCCTATGCACATGACATTACATGTAAGCCATATATTTGATTCCTGTTGTAATTGTTCTGTAGCTAAACACCAGTCTAAGAAATTATAATATAATTATAAAATAACTGAATTTGATATGATATATTCTAGAAACATTTAAGGGATTTTTTTCTCTTTTATGAAGCACAAATTATGTGACTATTAGTGGGGTAATATTACTCTTTTTTACTGTTGAAATAATGTGTAGAGGGGTTACAGTTGCATTCATCAGGTAGTAGATGCATTACTTCTCACACATTGATACCCCTTCTCATGTTTATGTTCCCATTTCCTTCCCCACCACCCCTTCCCAATCATCTTGTTTTCCCCCTTCCCTTTCCTATTTCAAATAAACAAATAAAAATACATACAATATAACAGGTAGCAAAGTGAGATTCTGAAACAATATGAGATTGACCATGTGGGCAAAAACAGAAAAAAGAAATAACATAGTACATTAAGAACAACAATTACACAACATAAAGGTCTTGTTTCCATATCCTAGAGTTCATTTTGTTTAGTCTCATCCTCTATAACCTCATGTACCTAGGTTTTGAGCTATTGTAATCCTCTACTAGGAAAGCCTTGGATGTGTACCAATTAATACACCTGGAGCCTATGTTCCTTTGGGTCTGGCTTACTTCACTTAATAGGATATTTTCCAAATCTTTCCATTTCCTTACAAATGGGGCAATGCCATTCTTTGTGATGGCTGAATAGAATTTCATTGTGTATAAGTACCACATCTTCTTGATCCAGTCATCTACTGAGGGGCATCTGGGTTGGTTCCATATCTTCACTATGGTAAATACTGCTGCAATGAACATCATTGTGCTAGTGACTTTAGTATGTCCTTGTTTCTGGATGTTTGGGTAGATGCCAAGGAATGGAATTGCTGGGTTATAGGAGAACTCTGTTTAGTCTTTAGAGGAATCCCCTACTGCTTTCTAAAGTGGTTGAATGAGTTTGCACTCTTACCAACAGTGTAGTAGTGATCCCTTCTGGTCACATCCCCACCAGCATCTGTTATTAGATTTCTTGATAATGGCCATTCTAACTGGAGTGAGGTAGAATCAAAGAGTTGTTTTGATTTGCATTTCTTATATGGCCAGAGATGTGGAGTATTTTTTCATGTGTCTATAGGCCATACTTACTTCCTTGTTAGAGAAATCTCTCTTCAAGTCTTTAGCCCACATTTTAATGGGATGGTTGTTCCTTTGAAGATTTGTTTTGGAGTGATTCAATTTTTTTAGCTGTAGATATATTTGAGGCCCTTGTCTGTTGTATGGCTAGTGAAGATCTTCTCCCAATCTGTGGGCTTTCTATTTAATTTGCTAGCTATGTCCTTTGCCATATAGAAACTCAGCAGTTTAATGCAGTCCCATTTGTTCAAACTTTCCTTCTTTTGTTGTGTTTCTGGGTCTTTATTCAGAAAGTTTTGACCTGTGCCAAGGAGACCTAGTGGATCTCCTATTCCTTCTTGTAAAGTTTTCAGTATATCTGCTTTCACCTCAAGGTCTTTGATCCATTTGGAAGTAATTCTTTTGCAGGGCGACATAGAAGGATCCAAATTTAGTTTTCTGCAGATGCTTAACCAATTTTGCCAGCACTACTCGTTGAATAGGCTGTCTTTCTTCCATTCATTTTTTTTCAGTCCCTTATCAAAGATTAGGTGACCTTAGGTCTTTGGGTTGATTTCTGGGTCTTCAGTTCTATTCCATTGGTCCTCAGGCCTGTTCTTATGCCAGTACCAAGCTGTTTTGGTTACTATAGCTCTGTAATAGTGTCTAAAGTTTGATATTGATATTCCTCCAGTGCTGTTCTTTCTGCTAAGGACTGTTTTTGCTATACAAGGTCTGTCATTATTCCATATGAACTTTTGGATTTCTTCTTCTATTTCCTTAAAGAATGACATTGGGATATTGATGGGTATTGCATTGATAGCCCTTGGCAGGATTGCCATTTTCATGATGTTAATTCTTTCAGGAGCTACATAAAAGTTAGACTATTTTGTGGAATGGACTCTGTATATGCATTCATAGATTGCTATAGGTCATCTCATTTTGAGCTTGATTTTATGGAGTTTGAATGAAATTGGAAATTAATATCCTTGCTTCCTCACAGAAATAGTTTGTCCTTATTTTTTCTAGACTATCTTTACATTTCTGCTCCTTTAGGGAGAAAAAGATTCATGGTTTATAGTCAGTAATTGTTTTCACTCTCTAACTCAACACTTCCTTAAACATTTTCTAGTCAGAATTTCACCCTTTATTAAAGGAGTCTTAATGATAGATATACATCCAAAAGATAACATCTTGTTATTAAGGTGTACTTTGAACTCAATCACCAGTTGTCCTAGTTATCTCATTTGTTCATTGATATTTCTTATTTTCTGCATATACCACATCAACATTTGAATATATAAATATAATAGCTTTCTAAGATAGATATATGTTATAGATGTAGATTGAAATTTTTGTTGCTTTGTAGAAAGAAAGTGGATGAGACTAATTCTTTGTGATCACTTTTGAACACCTAACATTTTTTCCTGTTCATAAACCCTTGATTCAAACCTGAATTTTCTAATCTGAAAACAGGTATCAAGGAATGATTGTTGGAAAACAATAAAATATAAGTAGATTGTTGGAAAACAATAAAATATAAGTAAATGTTTGAAAAACAATCAGGATAAATCAGTATATTTTATTTATTATACATATTTATGCAGATATATAAGTATATAATTAAAGATTCTAAGCTTCATGATAAAGCTTTATTATTCTGTACTATAGAAATTTTTGCTTAGAAATTAGCAGTCATTTTGATATGAATCATCATAAAAGCTGGATAAAGGTATAGGAAAAATAAAAAGAAGAACATTTACATTCTTTCAAATACACCAGTGCCCATTTGCACAGTTCATATGTGGGTGGAAATTGTGAAATGTTTTTCATCAGTATGCATGCCATTTAAAAGTACAAAGAATCCCAGGAACAATACTTTTCACCGTGGCATCAAAGATACTTTTTCCAGCTATTTTTATGTGTGCATATATCATTACATAAATCAAATACATTATTCGTTTTCATTGCTACGATATGGTATAAATTAAATCCAAAGAGAAGTACTTCATTTTGAAATTAAAATAGGAAAGCCAAACAATATGCTATTTATGAAAAGATAAGTGTCTTTAGTGGCTTTCAAAAATACATAGTATCATTGATAACTCTCAAATATCACACTGGTGTTTCATTATTAGCAAACTATAAGCAATGTAGTTATGTGAAGAAAGTTATTTAACATTGCCTTCAAAGTTCAGATATTAAGGAATAAAATGGGATCCTAAAACAAAATATTCTGTTCACAAATATCCATATTGTTGCCAATGACAGAAGTTGTTTATCTTTTTAAATGTTTTGAAGACCCTCTATACTGTTATCCACAATGGATAGTTTTCCAACACAAGTTCAGTTAGGTTATTCTTAGTTGCACTTTCATCTTGAGTTGTCCTTTTATTTTATTGGCCATCTTGTTACAATATAATATCCTTAGCAGTCTGGTTTTACTTGATTCCATTCATAAAGAATGTAGTTCATAACATTCATTGAAAAGTTAGGCCTACCTAGGAATTGAATTTTTTGCTGTTCCAAACCAGTAGGGAACTTTAGACTTACTACTTGAATTGCACAGTTGGGTAAACTTGGGCTTTTGAACTTGATCCCTTCACCAAGCAAATGGGGTTCTACTTGGACTCATTACATAAATTTGAAATTTGTTTCTGTGATTAACTAATGGATTTAAAGTTATTAGTATAGATTGTGGGCACTGCAGAAACACAATATGAAACCAAACCGTCTCTGGCACTCTGAGAATGCAGCATTCCCTCAACTTCAACCTTCAGCCCCTAGGCAGTTTATCTTCTTGCTGCTGCTGGAATCACTTGTAACTTTGCTTTTTCCTAGAATTCTGTTCTGCCTTCTCTGCCTTTTTCCAATCTATGAATATCTTACCTGTCTTAATGCTATTAAGTCTTTTAAACCTTCATGAATCTTGACTGTTGTAATTCACTGAGAATTTTTTTCCTTTTTGTGGATTCTGTGTGCTGATCAGTTCATTAGTCATGACCCCTAATAGTGCATGACATTGGGAGGTGAGCTTTGTAGTCTTATTTTCCTAAATGTGACTAAAAATTCCACTGACTCAAGTACCCTTTAAATTCTCAACTCTTCCTAGGAAGATGCATGAAGGCATCTGTCTGCCTGCCTGCTGCCTGCCTCTCTCTCTCTCTCTCTCTCTCTCTCTCTCTCTCTCTCTCTCTCTCTCTCTCTCTCTCTTTCTCTCATTCTCTCTCTCTCTCTTTCTCTCTCTCTCTCTCTCATTCTCTCTCTCTCTCTCTCCATATATATATATATATATATATATATATCTTTGGTGGACACTGAATGTACTATTAAATACTTTGTTTGCTTTTGAGACCATCTTATATAGTCCAGGTTGGCCATGAACTTTCTATCTTTTGCTTCAACCACCAGGGACTGTCATTTCTATTATGCAACATCCCATCCTGCTAGAAAGATGGTTTCATTTATTATTTTTTTAAAAAGGCGAGGGAAATTAGAAATAAGGGGAAAAAAGCAGACTGGGTCATTCACTTTAGAATTACATTCCTTGTAAGGTGATAACAGAAAAAAAAAGAACAACAGCAAAATAACTGATAGGCTAATACAAGGCTACTTTAAGTCACCTTTTTGTAAGAAACTTCATTATCATGCTGATTAAAACTTGTCCATTTATGAAACTGTTGTTAAACTTATTTTTTCATTTTTTCATATATTTTTATTCTAATTAATAGAAGGGTTACATTATATTCACCAGATAGAAGGTGCATTACTTCATATACATTGATAACCTTTCTTATGTCTTGGTCCCCATTTCCCTCTCCCCACCCCCGCCCCTCATCTTGTTTGCCTCCCTTCCCTATCAGACTTCAAATAACCAAATACACATATATACAATATATCAGATAACCAGGTGAATTACTGTAACAATATGAGATAACCAAAGGACAGCAAAAGAGATGAGAGATAACATAGTACATTAAATACAACAATCACTCATTATATGGCTTTTGTATCTATATCCTGGAAGTCCTTTCATTTAATGTCATACTTATTTTATATAAAAAAAATCCAGTTCCTTTAGCAGGTATAGTGTCAACAACCTGCACTGAACTGGGTTTGACTTGTGTTGTTCCATGTATTATAACTAAATAAAAAGGAAACAAAAGTAAATTAAACATTCCATATTAGTAAGTAGGTTCATATTTTTATGGTGACTTGTTTTTAGAGATTAATATGAGATGGCACGATTGTTTCATAATTTATGTAATCATTAGTGAATATTTAGGTTGTTTTATATTATTTTGTATTTTTTACATTATAATATGAATATCCCCATTTATGTATCTTAGTGTTTGGGTAGTTTTCTTCTTTAGCTCTTTGCATTGTTCTTTTAATTTTTTGTCATTTGATTTTGGAAAGGTTAAACATATGTTTTGAATTATTTAATGTTTACTTTATGAATTGCTCTCATGTGTTGTTTATATTTTGTACTGGAATGTTCATTTTATTGATTTGTAAACCTTATATTCAGGATGTCAATTATTTGGTGTACACTATGATCATTAAGTCTAGAATAATATTTATATGTTACGAATGCCATGCTATAGCTCATGATCATAACATGTTTCTAGAGCATATGGTCACCTGCAAATCATTTTCTGTTTTCTCTATACCTAGCAATTGTCATTTATCATAAATTAGGTTTAGCGTTCTATATGAGAGGGACTATTTAATTTTTCATGTATGCACATCTATAGGAATGTTTTATTTTATTTGATCTTCAAGTGTACTTCCATACAGAAACATAAAGCTATGTCATTTTTATAGGGATTATATAGTATTCTAATTCATGGTTTTGCTCTAATTTGTTACAGTTCATGGTTCAGTCATTTATGTTTTCTTTCAATTTTTTGTTATAAATAGTGCTGTGATAGATCTTTTAAACACATTGTATCAAACATGCAGGATTATATCTGCAGGATAAATCCTAGAAATGAAATTGATCTAAACTTAGATCTTCATTTGAAACATGTCAAAAATGTTCACTCTTCAGTACTCTGTATCCATTACATGCAACTTTGGCTTTGTTCTTGATTGCTTTGAAGAACCCTGAGGTGATTTTGTTCTCTTTCATGATTGTTCTAATTGGCATGTTGTCATACCACTGGAAGGCTCCACATACCTAGGTCTGTCCTACTCTACCTTCTCCTTTGGTCTAATCTTTTTATCCTCAATACTAGATCCATCTCTTATAGCTTTTTTTTTCCAGTCATGAGGTTTAACTCAGGGCCTGAGAACTGTCCTTGAACACTTCTTGCTCAAGACTAGAGCTCTGCCACTTGAGCCACAGTCCTACTTCTGGCTTTTTTCTGTGTATGTGGTACCCAGGAATCGAACCCAGGTCTTTGTGCATGCTGGGCAAGCACTCTAACACTAGGCTACACTCCTAGCCCCTTTAGCTATCTTCGTAGGTTTCTACTAATCAACTGCCTCAGAACTTGCCAGACCCAGTTAGGTTCCTCTTCTCTGTATGTAAGATTCCTCTGCACTCATAATATTTTTGCATAAATCTGTTAATAGTGCTCATAAATATGCATTTTCTTTTTATAATTACATTAAGGTGAGTCCATACCATAGTCCATACCATTTTCATCTCTTTATCCAAATAGCTTTTCTACAATAGCATGAAGTAGAGGTTTGCTCGTGAGTTTTTGTATGAGCTGATATAAAGTCATGCCAGAATTTTTTTATTTTATTGTTGGAGTAATGTATATAGGGGTTATAGTTACATTCATCAGGTAGTAGGTGCATTACTTCTTGAACTTTGATACCCCTTCTTATGTTTTTGTCCCCCTTTTCCTCCTCAACCCCCTCCCAATCATCTTGTTTTCTCCCTTCCCTTTCCTATTTCAAATAAACAAATAAATGTAGATACAATGCACCAGGTAATAAATTCAGATACAGTAGCCACATGAGATTAACCATAAGGGAAAAAAAGAGAAAAGAAATAAGTGCACATAGTACACTGAGAACAACAATCACAATGATAAACCTCTGGTTTCTATATCCTAGAATTCATTTTGTTTAGTCTCATCCTATTTGACCATATGTACATAGCTTTTGAGCTGCTGTGATCCTCTGCTAGGAGAGTCCTAGATATACTAATTATGACAAATGAGAGAAAGCATGGAGCCTATGTTCCTTTGGGTCTGCCTTACTTCACTTAATATGATTTTTTCCAAGTCCTCCCATTTCCTCACCAATGGGGCGATGTGATTCTTTTTGATGGCAGCATAGAATTCCATTATGTATAAGTACCACATCTTCTTGATCCATTCATCTACTGAGAAGCATCTAGTTTCATATCTTAGCTATGGTAAATAGTGCTGCAATGAACATCGTTCATGCCAAAATTTTAAACTTGGATGAGAACTTAGCATTTATTTAACTTATGTTTACTTTGTTAGAAAAACATAGTGTCTTAAATTTAATATTAATATTATAAATTTTAAAATTATTCAATTATTTATTTTATACTACTTTAAAAAATTAGTCAGTAGGTAATTTCCTATAACTCTTTTTTTCCTTTGGGCTTATACCAGTGTGTCAGTAATACTGTCCTGGATCTATAAATTTTTTAATGGGATGTATTATTTTTTAAGCATACCAAATATCTAAGACATATGTCTCATTTCTTCCCATTTCTTTCACTGCTCAACTATTATTTATTGTCAAGATAGGTGGACAGCAAAGAATCACAGTTGTTTCTAATAAGAATACTGAAAAATTGCCATATGTGTAGGAACAAAGAAACTAGTTCTCACTAATATTTAATTTCATTGCATTGCAGTTCTTAAAAATATTTATGTATTTCCTGTCTTATACTTCTTATAATTTGCAAATAATATTCATATGTTCTTTCTTCAATAGGCAAGGGAAATGCTTAATTTTTATTAGAATATTCCCCCAAATGCCTAATCTATTTGATATTGAACTGTGAAAATAGAGCATGAATTAGAAAGAGCCATGGAAACAATATGTCAGTCATGTAAAAATGTCTTGGTTCCTTTCTAATTGGATATATGTATAGAAGTTATTTTTTGGAAGGGGGGAGATTTCATTTCATTCTTCAATATTTAAACATGAAACCATATAATTGCACACTGACTTTTTCCTTTGTAAAAACCGATTTTGGAATTTATGGTTAAAAACAGCAATGAAAGCACTATTTTCTCCTTTACTGTGTTGGCAGTTGAATTTAAAATGCAAGAAATACAGTGGTTCATCAGGTAATTGTGAAAACAGTTGCCAAATACAAAGGCCTTAAGATAATCAATCCAAAGCCTGGGCACAGTGGCTCATGCCTGTAATCCTAGCTACACAGGAGGGTGAAACCTGAGGGTACAGATTCAAAGCCAGCCTGAGCACTAAAGCCAGTGAGACTCAATTAACCACCAGAAAACTGGAAGGGGCACTGTGGCTCAAGGGGTAGGGCAGTATCCTTTTGCTGAAGAGCTCAAGGACATTGTCCAGGCCCAGAGTTCAAGCCCTATGACTGACCAAAAAAGAAAACAAAACATAATTTATCCTCTGAGGCTGAAGTATAGACATTTACAGTTTATATGTGTCCAAGGGGGGAGGGGGATTCATTAATAAAAAGTTTTCCTAGTGAGCACTTTCTAAAATCTAAGGGACTAAAGAACAAAGTATATTTAATTTTTGTTTTTGCAGTTTTGATATATTCTTAGTTTTGATGTGATAATTACAATATAGAACCTTCCTAGGTCCATATATGAACACCCCAGTTTGTTTTCTTTTTATTTATTGCTTATGTAACCCATTTTAGGGGTAATTGTGAGGTAATATTTTAGGAGTGATTATAGGATAACTATTTTAACAAGCTTTTCTAAAACTTGGACAGCTAAGTGAGTTGTCCTTGGAGGCAGGCATTTCATATATTATGATAACAGCTTCTACTCCTCGTGCCAATGTTCCAGCTTTTGAATGATTTTTTGTGAAAGTCTCTAACACATTTTTTGTTGGAATAATATCAATGGAATGTATTTGAGTTTTGCAAGTAGACAAAAATCATCCAGAATCATTTTTACACTAGCATAAGTGAATTGTCAAATACCACAGCATCTGACATCTGAATATCTTTGCTGTAATATGTGAAACTGAGTACTGATCCAAATCTACAAGTGAAAAAAAATCCCACACTTAACATCATATGACATATGTTTGCATGTGGGCTCTATCCCTGAGGTGATCTCATTATATATTTGCAAATGTTCTAGAAGCTGACTTCTCTAGCATTTGTTTATATCCCAAGCATTTCATGTAAGGATGCTCCTCAGTTCATAGTTAATATTAATGGCAAAGCATGATTAAAGAATAAAGAAATTAGGCCAGGCACTGGTGACTTAGGCCTATAGTTCAAAGCCACCAGAGCAGAGAAATTTGTGAAACTTGGTCTTCAAAATAACCAGTAGAAACCTGAGGCTGGAGGTGTGGCTTAATTGGTCAATTCTATGGGAGCAAGTGTGAGACCCTGTGTTGAAACCCTACGATGGGATAAAAGACAAACAATAACAACAACAAAAATAAACCCTGAAACACAGAAATACAAAACAACAACAACAACAACAACAAAACAAAAAAGGAGTTGCCACTTCTTGATAAACTACACACACACACACACACACACACACACACACACACACAGTGGATTGAGGATATAGCTCACTGGTGTAGTGATTGATTGTCTGTCATGACTAAGGTCATAGGTTTGATCCCAAGGATGAAAAACAGCAGGAATAATGCTACTGATTTTCTCATTTATCACTTTGTCTGTGAAGGCAGTTGGAAAAGGGAAATTTGAATATTTCTCAGCAACTGCAGTGCCACTGGCATAAGATTTTAAGAAGACAGTTTGAAAATTGACAACTCTACTTACTAATTTTGTTACAACTTGTGTTCAAACTCCATTTTACTATTATATTGTAATACTATGCTATTGTGAAGAATTAGACATTCTAATGGAAACTAAATAAAATTGTTTTACTTGCTGTGATTACCATTTGTTCATTAAAAGTGATTGCAAATGGACTGATATTAGCTCTAAATTGCCTTTACAAGTGAAAGGCAGGTAAGCTAATGGCAATTAATGGAACAGACTGAAATGTGAGATGACAGAAAATTCACCTTTCAAGGACTACATTCTTGAGGCAAATGGTGAGGTACATTTTTCTGCTCTTCCAGGTCTCTTTCATACTCTTATTACTTAGGTTTCCTTGGCTCAGGGTTAATCTAATAATTTTCAGTCATAATAATTATGTGCTGATGATAGAAAAATAAATGTTCAAAATGATGCAATATTTCTGTCTAGGCAAGGTAGATTGAATCCTTGCTTTGGAATGAATCTTTGCTTCATTTTACGGATAGATAACGTAGGCACAAGAAAGTCACAACAGAGATAAGAATCATAAATAAAATTTTAGAAGTTGTAAGAACAATAGACTAGAGTAATTGACTTGACAGCCTGCAAAACAGCGGATGCCTAATTTTGGCAAGAGGAACCTGAAAAAGGTTCCAGAAATAGGCACCAGATACTTTAGAAAACTGATGTATGATTTTTTGTGTGGCTTAAAAGAAGTACAGTTTATGTCAATTTTAAAATAGACTCTAAATCTCTTTTAGAGGTTATGTAATATCAGATAGTCATCATTTTGTTTAATCTTGTTTTACATCAATAACATGTGGAAGGAAAGTGCTAGTATTTCCCTTTTGGCTTGTTATTTGTGCTTTACAGGAAATAGCAATGTCTATTTAAGTATTATTAATAGGATTTAGGATTATTAAAGAGAACAATTACCATTACAGACTTTTAGTGGATGTGTAACCATGGCTGCACATTTTTGTGCTTAGTTTCTTGACAAAGATCCAAAAATCCATTGCGTTCTCTCTCTCTCTCTCTCTCTCTCTCTCTCTCTCTCTCTCTCTCTCTCTCTCTCTCTCTCTCCCTCCCTCCCTCCCTCCCTCCCTCCCTCCCTCCCTCCCTCTCTCTCTCTCTCTCTCTCTCTCTCTCTCTCTCTCTCTCTCTCTCTCTCTCTCTCTCTCTCTTTCTCTCTCTCTCTCTCTCTCTCTCGCCAGTCCTGGGGACTGAACTGAAGGTCTGAACACTGTCCTTCAGCTTTCCTCAAGGTTAGTGTTGTGCCACGTGAGCCACAGCACTAGTTCTGGCTTTTCTACATAAATGGTACGGAGAAATTGAACCCAAGTCTTCATGCATGCTAGGCAAGCACTCTTCCACTAAGCCAAACTCCCAGCCTTGCAAAGTCTGTTCACACCAGAAATCAGTGCTGCTCACCTGCTGCTCTAAAGAAGGACATTTTATGGTAGACTTCCTTTGCTAGAAGCTGGAAGAACTTTGGATATTATAAGAAGTATAAGTGAGAGGTATATACTCAGAAGCTGTTTATAATAAAAATATTTAAGGACCCACTCGAAGCTGAAATTGAAAAACACTTGGGCACAGAGTTCACTAGTTATTTTTTCTTTGTATATTTTATTTATATAATTGTTGTGTGCTCAGGTAAAACCTGTTCTGCTTCCCCCCTTTTTTTTCTCTCTTAAATCTTTGGAGACGAGGTCACACTACATAGCCCAGACTGGATTTGAATTCATGATCTTCCTGCCTCATCTTCTCTACTGCTAGGATTGCAGGGCTACTTCACCTTATTAAAATGGTTGAAAAATGATTGTTTAGTAGCTCTGAAATAACAACTTTATATACTACATTTGAAAATTTAGTTATCCTTTTATATTTCTGCTTATTTTATTTCTGCTTAATTTCTGCTTACTTTAGAAATTTTAGATAATATGCAGAGACAAAACTAGTAAAATTAATGTAGTAGTAATTTAACTGCCAAGACATTCACACTATTTGTATTCTCCAATTTATTTCTTGTCTTTCTTTCACATATGTGGGTTTTCTTTTCTTTTACAAAATGATGTACTCTCCTTAGGTTCATGTTACGAATATCCTGTAACTTGTTTGTGTCATAAGTGTTTAATTATAATGTTGCCCTCTGTTATTATTTAACTGCTTCAGATGTTGCTTCCAGAGTTTCTCCATTATGTTTTTTTTTCTTTTTCTTTTTTTCTTTTTTTTTTTACCAGTCCTGGGCTTGAGCTCAGGGCCTGAGCCCTGACCTTGGACTTTCTCAAGGCTAGAGCTCTACCACTTGAGCCTCAGCACCACTTCCAGCTTTTTTCTATGCATGTGGTACCGAGGAATTGAACCCGGGTCTTCGTGCATGCTAGGCAAGCACTCTACCACTAAGCCAAACTCCCGGCCCTCTCTCCATTATGTTTTATTGAATAAAATCATTACACAGGTACACTTTCAAAATTTTTTCCTTCGTTAAATTTGTGGAAACAGAAGCAGGCTAAATTTTTAGAAACAGAATTGAAAGGTTAAAGACCCACATATAATATGTCTCATCAAACCTCTCTCTAAGTTTTGTTGTTGTTGTCTTAGCTTTTTCTGGTGATAGTTCTGGGGTGTGAACTTCAGCAGGCTAATGTCCCTGATCTTTTGAGCTCAAGGCTAGTATTCTTACCACTTGATCTATAGCTCCACTTCCAGCTTTTTGATGGTTAATTGGAGATAAGAGTCTCATGGATTTTTCTTCCTGGCCTGGCTTTGAATGATGGTCCTCAGATCTAAGCCTCTTAGGTAGCTGATATTACAGATGTAAACCACTGGCATCTGGCTTGGTATAATTTTATAAACTATTTTCTGGTGCTTGTAGTTCTTTTGAAGCTTTTCTTGCAACAATTATTTTAAGATACATATCTTCTAAATTTATTTCCTTTAGTAGATTCTTAGGTACAAAAAGTATCAGAAATTTTAAGGCTTTTGTACTAAATTTTGCAAGTTTGCTTTCTCAACAAAGGTGACAATTGGCTATCATAACCGTGTGTTCTCACTAATGATGAAACTCTGCGTGGACAGAAAGGATACCATAGACATTAATAAAATAGATATTAAGTATTGAAAGAAGTCAGACATGATGTCATAATGGCTCTGTGATAATGGAAATGAACATATTTTGGACTATTATATATAGAAAGGTATCTCCAGATTGCTTATCAAATGAGTTGAATAGCCTGCTTATATCATCAGCTCCGGGATGTAATTAGGGTATCTGTGCCAAACATGGTAGTCCCCAAATGTAAATGAAGAATTGAATTTGCACTAATCATGGCTCAATCTCTTTCAGAAAAAAAAAATGAGAGTTGTTTATGTAAATGAAGGACTGGGTTTGCACCAATTTTAGGTCTTCTGTTGGGCCCACCAGAAAGTGATCCACTCTAGTCTGGGTGGAAATATTTACAAGATGGTGTAAGATGTTTGCTGGAGCAATGCCTGCAGGAGCTGGAAGCTTTCTTTGGGTTCAGAATGTTGGCAGGGTGTCCTGTGCTGTCTCAGAGGGAGAAGATCTCTTCTATTTGTAATAATTAGAATGAAGATAGCTCCCACCTCAACTTTTACTTAAGCAAATTTACTTGAAGTATACTATTCCTAATATAGAAAAAAAGACCGAAAGATAATATAGACCCTAAAATCTCCTTTAAAATTGTCATCTGAAGGGACTCACTTTATAAAATACAAATTAGCTTTACTTTTGGAACAGTACTATACAAAAACATCCCATGCATAAATATAAGCAGGAAAAGAATTTTCATGTTTATAGCTTAGTAAGTAATAAAATGAAACTCACCCAAAAAAGTAGACTGTGGATGAGCTTTTAATTCCTTTTTGTAGCTTCAATTTAATTTAGTATAAACAAAGTGGAAAACTTAAATACTGGTTATTACATGCTGAGGAAATAGATAAGAATGTTGGCAATGAGCAGTGCTGGTGAATGAATGGTGAGGTCTCAGTGTAAAGAAGGTGCAAGGACCTTTATCCATTTTCTGTAGTGAGGATTCTCAACAAGGCAAATAGTTTTCCAAAAGGAGCTTCAAAGTTCTTTCTTGCCTAGAGAAAGTAACATAATAAAAGGACTAGATAAATTGATTGTATGTTGAAGAAAACATTCAAGACTGGAAAGATATTCTCTTTTAAAATATGTTCTGGGGTCCGGAATTTTGGCCTACTGGTAGAGTGCTTGCCTAGCATTCACGAATACCCGGGTTCGATTCCTCCAAAAAGGCCAGAAGTGGTATTGAGGCTCAAGTGGTAGAGCTCTAGCCTTGAGAAAATCCAAGGACAGTGCTCAGGCCCTGAGCTCAAGCCCAGGACTGGCAACAACAACAACAAAAATGTTCTGAGCTTAAAGTGTTTTCATAAATAAGGTAATTGAATTTAGATGCTTAAAATCATATTTTCTGACTAGGATAGTGGCCTAGTGATAGAGCGCTCGCCTAGCATGCACAAAGCCGTGGGTTCAATTCCTTTTTACCATATTCACAGAAAAAGTTGGAAGTGGGGCTTTCGCACAAGTGGTAGAACACTAGCCTTGAGAAAGCCTAAGGATACTGCCTAGGCCCTGAGTTTAAGCCTTAGGACTGGTAAAAAATCAAAAACAAAACAAAAAAAATTTTTTCTTCCAATAAGCTTTTCATAGTGAAAATAGAATACAATCTGATTTTTGTTATGGCCCATGATTACAGACTTAAAAAGGGTTTTTTTTTTTACTATGTTGTATTATAATCATACTTGAAGCTTTTATAGTCCTTTTATATTATAATCAGAAACTTATTTTGAACATCTAGAGACTGATTTGGAAACACATGTTAATTTTCTATAATCTAATAATTGTCTTAAAATGAATCGTTTGGCATGATTTTATGAATTGACTAGGCAGATGTGCTTCACATAGTATCAAGTCAGGCACCAAGAAGTCTGTGAAGCCCAAAAATGGCCTCAGTCACATGGCTGGACACAAGTTGTTAGCACTGATTGAAATTCCACATGGGGCTTCAGCTAGGGACTTGTTCTTTTCGTTAATCTTTTTATGTAATTGTTTGGACTTCCTGACTACCTAGTAGTTGTGTTCAAATCAGAGTTCCACATTCATGATTCCATAACCTTAATTTGAACTTGACTTTGAGGCTACATTTTGCCAGGTTGGATTTTTGCCAAGACTATTTTTTTAAGTTATTGTAAGTTGAGTTTTCATTATTGTTGTTCATTTGTTTTATATGTGTCATTGTTATTATGTAATGAGGCACAATCCTTTATAAAGTGATACTCCAAAGAACACAATTTTGGTTTCTTTTATTATTCTGGTAGAGGCTGATTCAGAAATGGATTCAGATGATCATGATGGACCATGTGTTATGCCCTGGGTTAAGTAGAAAAGACAGGGGTCAATGGCATGTACGATAGGGTATGTAGGGTCAATGATTTAAGATACCCAATCAAAGAAGTAAAGTGGACATTCTAGAGAAAGATGGGTTACTAGGAAATGGTGAAGAAGAGTGGAATAATTGAAAACACTTAGATATTTATTTATTATCATGTCAACCTCCTGATCTCCATTTTAGGCATGGATACATTGTGTTTTTAAGTTTTACATATCATCCCCCAAAGTAATATAGCTAGTAAACAGAAAAGCCGAGATGAAAAATCAAATCCTTGTGTGTATTTTTGACTCTCAAATCTTTGTTTTATACCAGCTACCTCTGAATCATGGTAGTTGTGCACAAAAACAAAGGAAAGTCATCAGTACAGCTGGAAATGTTTATTTTACTTATTCTAGGCTTGTGTGGTATGTATGTGAAAGGCAGTAGGTCTCAATACACTTCTAATAAGTAGCAAATGAATGGCCTTAAGAATTTGATTGCAGATTATTTCTACTTTAAATTCACCAAGAAAGTCACAAAGCATTTGCATACATTGCTATTAAAGTATACAGTGAATTTTACCTTCTCCACTTACAGTACAATTTTCTCTATACTAAGGAAATCCTCTATTTTCCAAAGCTTAAAATTATTTAAGTAGTTACTTAACAATAAATAAAGAGGACATTGGTAGTTTTGATTATTTCAAGTAGCTTCCAGAATAATTACTTAGGTTCTAATTTGATGGCATTTTAAATAGGGAGGTTTTCAGCGTAATAATTAAAATAACAATACTTAGCCTGCTTTCACTGTACTGTAAACAAACAAAACCAAATTTTCTGGGCTGTTTTTGGTTTAAATTTCAAGGGGCCTTTTCTAGTAATCCTTGTAGATGTAGAGGCTTGGTTGAAAAAGCTACATAATTCCTGGGCAGAGTTATTCTTTGGTGCAGTGACTCATACTGTTTTAATGCCTACATTTTTATAATTCAAAGGAAAATGTTCCCTTAAAATTTGAAAGACTTTAAACTGATTTTAAGAAATTATTCTTGTTATTACTACTGCTACAACTGCTATTTCTCTAATTTTTTTTATTTATTTAGGTGCCTTTGATTTCATTCAAGCTAGCTTGATAATGGGGATTAGTGGTGGGGCTTAAGCCCACAGACAGACAACTATCAGAATGGCCTGCTCTGGATTTATGGGCTAGAACAGCAAGGTTTTGAGGCTTTCACGCTGATGGTTGCCACTGATATAACTCATTTTCTTTCATGTGTCTGCGTGCTTATTTCTGCCTTCCTTTTTTCTTCAGCAGCTGAATGTTTTGGTTTTGCTTTTGTTCTGCATTTAGTAGTTTAGGAACATGACTGACTATGCTAATGAACATTGTCTCTATGTGGAGTGTTTCCCTCTCATTTCTGGGAAAGGTAGTTTCAGACACATGGCAAGGCTTTTGCAAAAGTCTTGCTGGAATCTCTTCTGTTTGGATCTAGGCAATGAGACAAGAGTATTTGCAGCCTTTTGCTCTGCATTTAATCAGTTCTCCTGGCTGATCTGTTTTGAATTCCTCAAATATGCTTCTATAATTCTGAACATCTCATGAAGATTAAAATAATGTAAGACTTTTTTTTTTCAGAAAGCACCTAGCAATTCTCTTTTGCCAGAATTACATTATATATATCACCATGCCTAAACCAACATTTGTCTCATAACAATCAAGATTCTCCTCCTTGGTTTCTCTTGAATATCATGACATTGCAAAGAGAATATCAAGGGAAAAGATGATAGTGGAAAAAATATCACTTGAACAGTCAGCAATTAATGGTGGTCTCCTCTTCTTCCTTTTTTCCCATATTTTTATTGCAATTAATAGAAGGGTTACATTATATTCACCAGATAGAAGGAGCATTACTTCACAAACATTGATACCCTTTCTCATGTCTTGGTCCCCATTACCCTCCTCCAACCCCCGCCCCTCATCTTGTTTTCCCCCTTCCCTATCCTATTTCAAATAACCAAATAAGCATATTTATAATATATCAGATAACAAGGTAAAATACTGTAACAATATGAGATAACTAAGCGACAGCAAAAAAGATGAGAGATAACAGTACATTGAGGACAACAATCACTCATTATATGGTTTTTGTTTCTATATCCTGGAGGTCCTTTCATTTAGTGTCATACTATATGGCCTTATGTATCTAGGTTTTGCTCTATTGTAAATCTCTGCTAGAAGAGCCCAAGGTTTCTACTGATTATGGCAAATGAGGAAAACCATTGAGCCTATGTCCCTTTGAGTCTGGCTTACTTCACTTAATATGATTTTTTTCTAAGTCTTTTCATTTCCTTATAAATCGGGCGATGTTGTTCTTTCTGATAGCAGCATAGAATTCCATTGTGTATAAATACCACATCTTGTTGATCCACTCATCAACTGAGGGACATCTGGGTTGGTTCCATATCTTTGCTATGGTAAATAGTGCTGCAATGAGCATTGTTGTGCTAGTGGATTGTTGTGCTAGTGGATTGTTTTATCTCACATTATTCCTAGGACTTCAGATGAAACTACAAACTAATGAGCTTCTTTAGACAAAACTGGTAATTATGAGATTTGAAGCCAGGCAGGGAAGACAAATCCAAGACATCTCCAACTAACCACCAAAAAACTGGAAGTGGAGGTGTGGCTCAGGTGATATAGTATCAGCCTTGAGACCCCCAAAAGCTAAGCAAGCTGGAACACATTGCACACACAAAATCCTCTGTTGCATATCTAAATACACACAGAGGGGAAAGAAATGTGCAGGTTTGCGTATGTAGAATAGGGGAGAGAGACAATAGCAGGTAGTGTGGGAGCATATGGACATATGATCTTCACACGTCCCATTACTCGCTTGGTTTCATGAGCCTTCTCTACTGACAGTGTGTTTACAAGAACTAAAATTGAGGTGTGAGCAAGCCCCATGGATGGCAAGTGTCTTGAACTAATAATACTCACTTTTGCCTTATTTGAAAGATACAAAAATAAGCCCTGCCAGTTCCTGTAGCTTGCCAGCTAGCCTCAGCCACAATCATGTGTTCCGTGTGTGCTTCTTGGACAAAGAACATGTAGAACAGGAATAAGTGTCAGCAGGTGTTCCAACCAGTGGGCTTTTAGCAGTATCTGGAGACATTTTGATTGCTGTGAAGTGTGTGTGTAGGAGATGTAATGGAATCTAGTGGGTAGAAGTCACAGATGTTGCAGTAAATGTGCTCATTTGTGAAAGACAGCCTCCCAAGACAATATGGCAAATATTGGGTAACACTAGTGTGTGATAGAATATTAGTTGCTTATCTATATTTATATGTCATGGATATTTAATCAATTGCTTGTTTATTGTTTTTATACATTTAGTATATCACAAATATTTATTAGTTATCTCTTAATGTCCAAGTCTTTCTATCAATGAACAGTAGCTCATATAGGATCTTCTTACAAAGTAAAAATATCTGGTGAACTGTGCCCATATCTAATATACATTTCCATTCTAATTACTTTATACTTAAAGTATCTCAAGGTGTTTGCCTATATTTTATACTAATAAGAACCTCAAGTTTACTCATTTAGCACTGAATATTTACTCATCTAGAGCTGAATATTCACTACATGCTTACATTGTATTTGTTCTAGAACAACTGTTAACACATTTTAAGGTAATTCTAATTTGACACCTCCTGTAAGCAACACTTGTAAATTTTTAAATGTTTATATCATTTTAAATATTGCATCTATGTGAAAAATTCCCTTTTAATGGAGTGCCTTGAGACACAGCTTCCATTAATTTTAATTTTTAAAATTAAACAAAATTGCATTAATAATTTACAAATACTTGAAAGTATACATTTCTAATACTATTCCATTTATAGGATTATTTTTAAATATTGGGGTTACCTTTATTCTCATTTAACTTTCCTTCTTTTAAATTTTTTTTTTGTCAGTTCTGGGCTTTAGCTCAGGGCCTGAGCCCTGTCCTTGGACTTTCTCAAGGCTAGAACTCTATCACTTGAGCCTCAGCACCACTCCCCGCTTTTTTTTCCCATGTATGTGGTACCAAGGAATCGAACCCCGGTCTTCCTGCATGCTAGGCAAGCACTCTACCACTAGGCCAAACTCCCGGCCCCTAAAAAAAAATTTTAAGTAGTGTTTTGTTATGTAAAAATAACACATAATGAAATGTTAAGATATGATAACCAAATAAACCTTTTTGATAAAAAAAAAATAAAGATGTACACCGGTGGCTCATGCCTGTAATCCTAACTATTCAGAAGGCTGAATAGTTAGGTACTAACTATTGAGGTACTAAGCCAGCCGGGCACAAAAATCCATTAGACTCATCTCCAGTTAACCACCAGAAAACTGGAAGTGGCACTGTGGCTCAATTGGTAGAGCACTAGTTTTGGCCAGAGTTCAAACCTCATGACCAACCAAAAAAAAAAAATTAAAAAAGTAAAAACTAAGAATAACATGTCTTGAAAAGAATAGTGTGTTAATAGTAGTTCTTAGCACTAATAGCTCAATTGGCATTATCAACTGCTAAGCCTCAATAGCAGGTATCATATTGTCATTTCAATACCATATCCTTTAAGGGATACAGTACTGGATTTTACAATCCAGGCTAAAGAGTTGTTAAGCTGATATGCATGAACTTGATCTCAACTTTCAGATGTATCTTATTTTCAGAGCTGTTATTATTATTATTATTATTATTATTATTATTATTATTTTGCAGAGCTACGGGTCTAGCTTACAAAATAGCATCCTAAACAGGTAGGTGCACTCCCACTGAATTATATCCCTTTAACCATCATTTCTTTTTATTGTTGCAGTGACCTGCTGTCCTCTGATTATGTAGAAAGATACATTGGACATGGGGGCAAGACTGTGGAAATCAAAGTAAGTTTTAAAAGGAAATTTAAAAGTTTTGAAAATCTTTTAAATACTATTGATCATAATTCTAATTTTCAATGATACTTCCAATATGCAGTTTAGAGGTTCTTTAACTGTTTTGTAATTTAACAAGGAAGATTATCACTCACTTTTGAAGAAACCTTCATTTTTAATTACAGTATAGGAATTACCAGAGTTGTGTTTAATAGGATTTATGTAATGGAACAGATCTCTTTAAATTATCATTACCTCCATTTCTTTCCAGTTAATTAAAAAAAAACTTCAAATTCTTCTCTGGGTGCCCTCCCTCCCTCTTCTCCCCACCCCACCATACCCCTAGCAGCCACATTGGAAATACTGAATCTATGAATCTGACTCACCAATCTGTGGTCGCTAACTTTTTTTTCCTCTGCTAGGCCCTCCTGATGCTCTCTGGGCCTTCAAATGCAATTACATCCTGAGGTGCTGAGGGCTAAGAGTTCAGCATGTGAATTTTAAGACAACACAGTCTATCATGTCTTTCTTAAGGGCATTATAAGGTGTTGACTTGTTTTTAAAGTTGATCTTTTCTTGGAACAGAGGTAAATGAAGTAGTACATGAACACAAAGCTAAACTTTTAAGAATGTGTGTGTGTGTGTGTGTGTGTGATCACATTTGTGTGTTCACACACACACATATGTATACCTTCAAGGGAGGTAAATTATTATCAAAATTACTATGTTATACTTAAACAGTAGTTAGAAATCAATCCATTAAATGGATAAATGGATCTGCTTTTTTTTTCTTTTTCTTTTTTGTCAGTCATTAATGCAGGGCCTAGGCTCTGTCCTTGAGCTTCTTTGAGCTCAAGGCTAGCTTTAGCATTCTACCACTTGAGTCACAGTGAGTCTCATAGGGATTTTTCTACCCAGGCTGGCTTTGAACCACTATCCTCAGATCTCAGTCTCCTGAGTACCTAGGATTACAGGCAGGGGCCACTGGCACCCAGCTTTTTTTTTGACACAGGCCTTGCTATGTAGCCTTGGCTGTTGTTGAGCTCATCATCCTTGTGCCTCATCCTTTGGAGTACTGGGACTAAAGGTATATACCACTGCCGGAGCCAGCCGGCAGCAAATTGGGATTCCTGAAATAGGGGGCAGGGATTAGGAAAAAATTAAAGAGAAACAAATAGGTGGGGTTCAGGAGGGCTACAGCCCATATCAGCAGCCACAGCTTAAGAAGCCTGTAGCCCAAGACTGTAGCCCAGTTTATTTCAAGTTCTGACCTTAAATACACTTCTTTAAACTAGGGAACTGCCAGGGGCTACACTTGTACAAACAGTATCAAGTCTCAAATAGGTTAAATGAGAGGCTATCAAGTCTCAAATAGGTTAAATGAGAAGTGATTGACACAGCCCAAAATCATGATAAGAGCTTACTTCCTTGTGTACTCAATTGTGCGGGTCCAAGGTCCCTGACCCCATAGTCGGTCTCCAACACACCACCATACCCAGATATCATGGATTCTTTATTTGTGAAAAATAAAAGCACAACACATTTCAATTATGAAATATAACATGGACACAGACATGCACATAAAACAGTGGATGAGCTGATGAATTACCAACACTAAAACCTCCACCCACAGAACCATAGAATCTTTGCTTCTATATCCTAAGCCTTGCCTCTTTTTCTTTCTTTTTCCTTCCTTCCTTCCTTTTCCTTCCTTCCTTCCTTTTTCTTTCTCTCTTTCTCTTTCTTTCTTTCTTTCTTTCTCTTATTCTCCCTTCCTTCCTCCCTTCCTCCCTCCCTCCCTCCCCCATCTTTCTCTTTCTTTTTATTTTATCATCAGGGTGATGTATATATTTGTATATATTGATGTTATATTTGTAAGGTAGTGAGTACATTACTTCTTAAACATTGTTATCCCTTCCCATGTTTTTCTCCTACTTTCCCTCCCCATACCTCCTCCCAAGTTGTAAAGTTCAGTTCCAACATATTGTCTGGTGAATTTTGCTGTTTCATTGGTTCATCCTTATGGTCCCCACTTTTATGGGAATATTTCTAGAATATTGTTTGTAGTTTAATCACCAAAGTTGTGTCCCTACATTTTAAGTTTGACTGTATCTGTTTTTAAATTAACTTTAAATTTTATCTTTCTTTCTTTTTCTCTTTCTTTCTTTCTTTTTTTTTGGGGGGGGGGATTAAACTCTGGGCCTGGGTGTTATCCCTAGTCCTTCAGCTCAAGACTACCACCCTACCCCTTGAGCCATTGCCTTACTTCCTGTTTTCTAGTGGTTAATTGGAGATAAGAGTCAGCCTGGGCTGACTGTGAACCTCAATCCTCAGATCTCAGCCTCCTGAGTAGCTAGGATTACAGGCGTGAACGACCATACCCGGTGTTATCTTTCTCTTTTACTTCTTCTTGCAGTTTATATGATGAAGAAACTAGATTGCTTATCATATTCAGTTTCTCAGTATGGATTTGTGTTGATTGAAATTTTATATTTAGAGCAAACTGAAGTAAATCTTATGGATTACAATTTAACATAACATTTTATATTATCTGCAGGGTCTTTCAAGCCTCAATAAAAATAGAGTGCTTTTTTGTGTGTGTAAATTTTAGTGAGGGCTTTTTTTAGTAAAACAGGAGAAAATAGGAATGGAAAGAAAACTGAGAACTATTTTCTGCTTCTCACTCAGGAAATAGAATTAAAAGACACCCGTGGTAATACTATTATCCTGATCATTTAGGTATGCATAGCCCCAATTTTAAAGTTCTATTAAAATATTTTAAAAACCCCTTCCAGTCATTATAAAGATAAGTTTGTGTAGAAAACTACACATACTTTTTGCTCCTTTAGTAATATATATTTAATTTCAGGTGTCATTTGCATTGTGTTGGTCAGTTAAAGGCTAAGTTATGGGACATGGCATGGTAGTACATGTCTACAGTTCCAACAGATTTCGAAATGGGATGATCCTGATTACAGGCCAGTGTGTGCAAAATATGTTAGGGATACTTACTCAAAAACTGAGCTTCCTTAATCCCAGCTAGGCAGAACCTATTTTAGATTCAAGGTTGGCAGTAGGCAAAAAGGATGAACCCTGCCTGAAAACTAACTAAAGGAAAAAGAACTCAGACCATGGCTCAAGCTGTAGAATGCTTACCAAGAAAGCAGAAGACCCTAGCATAATGAAAGGAAGAAGCAAAGGGCAAGCGAAGTAAAAAAAATAATGAAAGATAAAGGAAAAAGGGAAGAAAAGGAGATTGGGAGGGGGACAATGAGAGATAGAGAAAGAAGATGAGAAAACCAGAGAAAGGAAAACAAAGAAAAGAGAGAGAAAGAAGATTAAATTTTAAAATTTATCCATCCCTTTAGGGAGAACTTTTATATGTTTGAAAAATTTTAGGTAAAGGCTAATCAAAATGCCTTGGAATGTAATTTTTATTTGGTGCTAGAGAGCTATGGCTTTGGATTTGAAGACAAGAGAAATTAGAATTTAAGAGTAGTCGCTATCTGATATGTGTTTATTTGTTTATTTGAAATAGAGTAGGGAAGGGGGAAAAACAAGATGAGAGGAAGGGGTCAGGGAGGGAAATGGGCAGAAAAACATGAGAAGGGGTAGCAATGACTGTTAAGTAATGCAACTTCTATCTAGTGAATATAATGTAACCCTTCTATTAATTGCAATAAAAATAGTGAAGAAAATGAGTAGTAGCAACAGAATCTAAATCACACAGTTTGCTGTTTTATAGTTAGTTTGTCCAAGAACTCAAAAATTGCCAATTCTATTCTGGCTAGTTGAAATTTCAGCTTATGTAGGCTCAGTTTGATAATTCTAATAGTGATAACAACTAACATTTATTGCTAAATGATGTAGAGATTTGTAGGCACACAAATTTGTATTTCATTCTCTGATTATAAACAGAACTATTATCTTACTTTTAGAAGCTGAGGCACCTAGCTTGTACAAAGTAAGGAGGGATAATTGAACAATTATTTAAATCTAGGTTATCCAACTCTATACCATACTATTTATCCTATATTCCATATGACCTAAAATAGGACATTCATACAAGCATATCTATGAATCAGCTGTATTTTATTTGTTATTTTTATATAAAAATCAATTTTCAAGATTATTGGGAAGGGTAGGAAAGGAAAATGGGGAAAAAACATAAGAAGGGGTATCAATGTGTGAGAAGTAATGCACCTACTAAGCTGGCGAATGTAACTGTAACCCCTCTATACATTACCCTGGCAATAAAAAAAAATTTAAAAATTTAAAAATCAATTTCATTTTGGAGATTTCTGACAATTATACATTAGAGCCACTAATCATTTAGCTGACATAATGGTTTAAAGATCTTTAGGTGTTTCTCTCAAAATTTGGTATGCATTTGAGTAGTTTTGTCACATCATGGTATTTGAATGGTTTCCCCATGAGCAAAAAGCAAGAGACTTATTCTTGTCCAAAACTTGTCTTGAGTTTGTGAAGAGAAACCCACTGTTTACTATTGGCATTGGGTTGGCATTTGCTGGTTATTACTCATTGAATTGGGTGCATTTGATGCTCATTGTCTCGAAGTCTTAATGATGCTTATATTGCAATAGAAGGATAGCTCTAAATACAAAGGCATGTGGCGCAAGGTTGAAGTCTAGAAACAGGTAAATGTAAAGAGTGCTGTATGCTGGAGAGCCAGTACCAGAGAAGAAAATGTCTACTGAACGATGAGAGAGATTATTGTAAATCTAGAAAACTTTATTCAGATGAAATATATAAAATTTCCCTTGAAAATCTCTTTAAGGCAAATCTATCTTCCCTCTATGGGGTTGAAGCTCCAGGCAAGATTTCTAACCTGGCACAACATCCTCTTTCTCTGGATACCTGTGTCACTAGCAGAGTATCTAAATGCCTTTGCACTTATTTTTTTAAGTCAGATTTCTAGCTCATTAAAAAGAGATCCCCTTTGATATACTGATTTAATCATTTTATATTCCACAATGAATGTGCCAGGAACCAGAAAAATAATACTGAAGGACAGCTATAAGAAATCACTTAGAAAAATTTAAATATGGTGGCCCTGAGGACAACAGATGTTTCTAGAACTTCATAGTTTACTTGAGCTTGAACAACATCAATAAGAAATTGCTTGTAATCTCAAATTGTATTGAAGATTTTTTGAGAGATTTCCCTACAAGGAAAGTGGTATCTAACATTACCATAATTCAGAAATACACAATGTATTAGAAAGAGGACAGTAGTATATTTTTCAAGGTTTTTTTTAATTGATAGAAAAAACATCACTCCTTTCTTGAGTAAAAGATGTTCTCAATTATTATTAGTAACAGAATTTATTTTATCTAACATGCAAGTTATTATTTAGTAACCTCACTCTGCTTACTCTACTTCTTTGTAAAAATGACAGGAACCAAATGTAAGTTTGGAACTGATTTTTCTTAAATTTTATTGCAAAGAAACACTTGAATTGTTTCATTTTTGGCCCCCAGACAATAAATTATACATTCAGAGAATGTATACAATAATTATACAATAATTATACATTCAGAGAATCTCGTGTATATTTTTCTTGAAGCCAAAAAAGATATACCCAGGAGTTAATCTACTTTTGCCTATCCTGGGTATTGAGTTTCTTTTTGATTTTCAAAAGTGTATTACTATATGGAATCTTTGTTCTTTCTATAAAAGAAGAACAGTAAGTGATTAAGAAGAAAAGGAAAACCAGGCTTTGATGTGCAGGAAATTTTGCTGCATGCATTAGTACTGAGCCTTCTGTACCATTCCAGCAGTGAGGAATCTTCTGTGGTAGAGATGTGTCTTTTTTTTTTTTTTTTTTTTCAAGTGGCTTGTCTTGTTTTGGAGGCTGTCTTTGAGATGTAATGCAAGAAACAGCCACTACTGCCAAGTAATCTATTCTAAGGATTTTCTATTTTGTTTGTTTGTTTTCTTTAAGAGCAATTCAGTAGCAGTGTTTATTTTCCCACATGCCTTTCTAATCTACATCAATGTCTTATAGTTCAGAAACATTATGTCTTAAATTCTGTCGCTTAGATAGACATTTGGGTAATACTTAGTCACCTAGCCCATCACTGAGTCACGTACCTTAGGAAGATGACTTTAGGAAGGATTTTTTTTTAAGGATCTTATATTTAAGTAAGTTTTCATGTAAGCTCCTCATTTTGTCATCAGATTTCAAATTTAAGGTTCAGCCTTTATTGAGATGAGGAGGCCTCTATCCAAGTTTAAAAAAAAAACCCAGGGATTACACATTAAGATTGGTTGATAAGCAGTGTCATTCAATGACTCTCAGGTTAGTTGGGGGGGTCTTCAGTTGTTATGGCAACTGGAGATATTTCTGTGTCTCTCTCTTTTTGCACATCTTTATTGAGTTACAGTTTATATACCATAAACTGAAGTGACTTCTGGTTTCATGGAATATAGATTCATTTTTCTTTCTTTCTTCCCTGAAACCTCACCAGTGCTGGTAACAAAAATAGAATGATTTTAAAATATGTCAGCACATCCTCTTCATACATAGACATTTAGTTGTTAGCTGTAGTTATATCTGCTCTAAATTCCATTATTATTCTTGTTATTTATTTATTGATTTTGAGACATAGTCCTGCTATGTAGTCCAGTCTGGCCTCAAACACTTGATCCTTAGCATTCTGAGTGTTGGGGTTACAGGTATGCACCTTGATGCCCAGTTTAAATTTTATTATATTGTAGTGATTTTTGTTAACACTTAATTGCTGACATTATTTTATTAAACTTCATGATAAAAATATTTTATAAGAATGGCATCTACAGCCGGGAGTTTGGCCTAGTGATAGAGTGCTTGCCTAGCATGCATGAAGACCCAGATTTGATTCCTCGGTACCACATACATAGAAAAAAGCTGAGGCTCAAGTGGTAGAGTGCTAAGCCGTGAGAAAGTCGAAGGACAGTGCTCAGGCCCTGAACCCAAGCCCAGGACTGGCAAAAAAAAAAAAAAAAAGAATGGCATCTAGACTTTAAAAAACCACAAACAAATGTAAAATAGATTGAATCTTATGGCAATTTGATGAATTATTGAATTAAGTTTCAGGGATAATAGTGGGATTGAGTTCTAGGATCTTGTTATTTAGAGATGACTCACTAATTAAAAATAGAGCTAGCACTGGAAACCTTGTCTTTCGGGTCTTGTGGATTTGAGCTGTCCATTTAAAAATTTGTTAACTTTCAAATTGAATAAGGAGGAGGACTCAGTTTTTCATTATTTCCAAATCCATAATATTTTCACAAAAATATTTTAAGTCCAGAGCAAAACTGTAGCTAGACAAAACACATTTTTTCACATTTTAAAACCTTATCTATGTATTAAAATTTTCAAGTTTACAGGTATAATTTACAAAACTCCATCTATTCATAAACCAACTCCAAACTATCAACTTCTTTCACTCTTTTTAATTTTATTTTTTATTGTCGGGGTAATGTATAGAGGGTTACAGTTACATTTGCCAGGTAGTAGGTACATTACTTGTCTCACACATTGATACCCCTTCTCATGTTTTTTGTCCCCGTTTCTCTCACCCCACCCCTACCAATCATTTTGTTTTCCCCCTTCCCTTTCCTATTTCAAATAAATAAACATATATACAATATACCAGGTAACAAAGTCAGATTACAGTAACAATATGAGATTAACCAAAGGGCAAAAAAGAGAAGAGAAATAACAGAACATTAAGAACAACAATCACACAAGATAAAGCTCTTGTTTCCATATCCTAGAGACCCTTTCATTTAGTCTCATCCTATATCATCTTATGTACCTAGGTTTTGAGCTATTGTAATCCTTTGTTAGGAGAGTCCTAGATATGTACTAATTATGACAAATGAGGGAAACCATGGAGCCTATGTTCCTTTGGGTCTGGCTTACTTCACTTAATATGATTTTTTTCCAAGTCTTTCTATTTCCTTACAAATGGGGCAATGTCATTCTTTCTAATGGCAGCATAGAATTTCATTATGTATAAGTACCTAATCTTGATCCAGTCATCTACTGAGGTGCATTTGAGATGGCTGCATATCTTCACCGTGGTAAATAGTGCTGCAATAAACATTGCAAAACACAATTTTGATGGTGAAGGTATGAGAGCCAGGGAGCTCATTCACTTATAATCACCACACAGTGCTATCCTATAGAAAGATTAAGCTTTTCCCTTTTGTTCTATAACCCAGAATCCAGGACAGTCTTATCTTTGTTACCAGAAGTTTAACACTAGTTACTCAGAAGACTTAGACACTTCACTTACAAGTAGAAATTTATTGTGTTTCCTTAATAAGACTACTTGTAGCTTATTTTCTCCAGTTAATGGCATTTAAAAAATGGAATGACTTTCTGTGTTCCAATTTTACATTATTTTCTCTGTCTTTCTGTCTCTCTGTCTGGGTCTGCGTCTGGGTCTGTCTCTCTGTCTATTTGCCTGTCTGTCAGCCTGCATGTCTGACTGTCAGTTATGGGACTTAAGCTCAGCCTAAGTGCTATCCCTCAGCTTTTTTGGCTCAAGGCTAATATTCTACCATTTGAGCCACAGTTCCGCTTCCAGGTTTTTTCTTTTTTGGAGGGGGGTAATTAATTGGAGATAAGAATCTCATGGATAGTCCTGCTCTAGCTGGCTTCAAACTATGATCCTCAGATATTAGCCTAGGTTTACAGGTGTGAACCAGTAGCACCCAGCTAAAACTTTTTATTTTTACAGATCAATAATTATTACATTCTCAAGGTGTTCAAGGTGGTCTACCACAAAGGATGGAAAGAAAAGTACCAGTAATTGTTGGGATAATAATAAACACAGATATGGTGTTTACAATTTGGTTGGCACTAATGGATATGTGTGCTCCACATTTATTAGTGTTCGAATCTCTCAGTACATTCATTTTATAGATGAGTAAACTGAAAATGGAAAATTGAATTAAAGCACCCAAGAATTTGAAGTCAGGAAGTTTTATGTTAGAAATATAAATTTACCTATCCATACTCTAAAGAATCAATGGAACCAATCATAATAGCAAAGGGATATTTTGTGATTGTTTTTGTCGGTTGTGGGGCTTGAACTCGGCCTGGGCACTGTCCCTGAGCTCCTCAGCTCAAGGCTACTGGAGCCACAGTGCCACTTCTGGTTTTCTAGTGTTTAACTGGAGATAAGAGTCTCATGTTCTTTAGTGCCCAGGCTGGCTTTGAACTGTGATCCTCAGATCTCAGCCTCCTTAGTAGCTAGGATTGCAGGTGTGAGCCACTTCACCTGGCTTAGATTACAAATATTTTAATGACCATTTAGATAACTTGTGATTTGCAATTACATCTTCTTTTGCAACTATTTATTTAGTAAGCCATAACTTGAATATGTAGTAGTTTAGACCAGGTGATTCTCAGTTTTTCCAGTACAAAATTTCTATTATTCTATTCTCTTTTTTTTGCCAGTCTTGGGGCTTGAACTTATGGACTGGGCACTGTCCTTGGGTTTTCTCAAGACTAGAGTTCTACCACTTGAGCCACAACACCATTTCCAGCTTTTTCTATGTATGTAGTACTGAGGAATTGAACTCAGGTCTTCATGCATGCTAAGCAAGCATTCTACAACTAGGCCAAACTCCTGGCCCCAAATTTCCATTATTCTAAAAGAATACTGTATGCCTTCAAAGCATGTCGGATTTTCTTTTAAACCATTTTCTCTTGGGGCTATTTTTAGCCTTTCTTTGTTCTGCGTAGAAATTGGATTGTATATTGTTCATTATGCGGGGACGACTGTGGTTTCAAAACTACTGCAGTTTGAAATATGTCTTACACATGACAAACACATGGCTCTGTTCTTGGACCTGTCTTAGACCTAAGTATTTACATCTGGAGAAAATGTGACATTTTTATGGACAAGAGTCACTAAACCAAAGTATATCATCATCTTGCTGAGAGAACAGAAGAGATGTAATTGAACCCTTTGCAGAGTGTTTTAAACTATTCCCTAAGGAGAGAGGAAGAATGTAGTCAAACATTCAAGGCTTATAATACAAAATTAAGAAGAATGAGGAAGCAGGTGGGTTGGGAAGGAAGGCCAAGAATGTTGAACGATGTGACACTGAACAAGACTCCTTGTATTTTTTTAAAATTTTTTGCCAGACCTGGGCTTCAGCTCAGGGACTGAGCACTGTCCTTGGACTTTATCAAGGCTAAAATTCTACCACTTGAGCCTCAGCATCACTTCCAGCTTTTTTCTATGTATGTGGTACCAAGGAATCAAACCTGGTCTTGGTGCATGCTAGGCAAGCACTCTACCACTAGGCCAAACTCCCTTCCCAAGACTCCTTATATTTATAAGCTGCTTTGTTGATGGAAATCCTTTTGTAAACCTATTTCAGGATAATAAAAATTTAAAAATATACCCATTCTATTCTTTTCTTCTTCCCTTTCTCCCCTCCCTCCCCCCCCTTCTCAACCTACACTCTCCTCCCCCACAGGACAAGAATAAAAGAACTACATCAAATGAGAAACATGAGAAAATATTTGCTTCTCTCTCCCATGTAGCATTAGTTATTCTAGGTACATTACCTAACTACTTTTTGTCTGCCACGGGGCCTGTGCATATTCCCATAGTCAGTGTCTCCTCTAAGAGCTTGATGGTACATGCATTTTCAGTCAGTGTCTCCTCTAAGAGCTTGATGGTACATGCATTTTCCCCTGGCAGGCTCATGCAGACATATGCTCCTCTACCATACTGTAATCAGTGTGTGGTTTCAGGAAGGTCTCAGATTTCATGATTTCTTTCTCTTTGCATTTTAAAGAAACAAAGTCTTTGGGGATTTAAGTAAGTGTTACTTTCCTTTGGGACTGAAGTAAGGTTGCTCTAGGCCCATCATCATGTATAATGTATCAGCTCTCTTAATGGCATTGTAAAGATCACACATAGGCTTAACTCCGTAGCCTGAAAAAAATATACTGGCCCATTACCAGTTGATACAGGTCAGGCATACTAGTGCTGGGAGTAAGAGAAAAATGAAAAGTGACAGCTGCTCTCAGCATGAGTTCTGCTCCTAAGCCTTATTTGTGTAGAAAGGATTCTTTATTTCTTGCTGATATGATATTGCTCTCCCCTCAATCAAGTGTATAAAGAATTATTTCATCTGTTAATACTCAATATGTTATCCTCAGACTTAAAAGACATTCTCGGGTAAACTTAAAGATCAAAGTAGCACTAACTAGCAGAATTTCTATGTACAGAACTAATTAATTAGTTTGTGATAGAGTGTTTTCTATTTTAATTCTAATTATAAAACTAAAACTAACCTCTTATTTATTTAACATCACTGTATATATACTGTTGCAATTTCTGTTTTGAAATCAGTGCAAACTATTATGAGAGTAATTACAATCTAATAGGAGGTTGTAGAGTATTGTTTTTGATACATTTTAACTTGAAGTATACACACATTTACACACAATCACAGCCTATTTTTTTGGAGTTGTAGTAAACTAGTTTTTATTTTAATCAGAAAAAAATACTTGCTTTCCAGTGAATAACTAAAAAATAAAAACTAGAAAAATAAAAGCAGTAGTAAAAAACAGTAGTAAAGCTAATATAAATGTAGTATATGAAAACTGACACACAGAGTGTGTGTGTGTTTGTGTGTGTGTGTATGTTATTGCAAAACTGAACGCAATGCTGAAGCCCTGAGTTCAAGCTTCAGGACCAGACCTCACCCCCTAAAAAAATTCAAAATAAAAATGGAGGAAAAGCAATTTGCTTTTGTTTCCTCACTTTTTTTTTCTTTTTCTTTTTTGCCAGTCCTGGGCTTGAGCACAGAGTCTGAGCATTGTCCTTGGACTTTATTTTGCTCAAGGCTAGCACTCTATCACTTGAGCCTCCGCACCACTTCTGGCTTTTTTTCTATGTATGTGGTACTGAGGAATCGAACCCAGGTCTTCGTGCATGATAGGCAAGCACTCTACCACTAGGCCAAACTCCCAGCCCCTCACTTTTTTTGATAATAAAACACCTACAAAATTCTTATTCTTCCTGTATTTTTAAATATGTTTTCTTAGGTGTATGTGTAACTATCATATGATTAATTCGATTTTTCTTATTCATATTAAAATCAATTATAGAATAAGATTGTAGGCAATATAAATCTCTTATGTTAAAAATCTATAGAGTAACAATTAAATTTCATTATTTGTAAAAAGGTACAATGATGTAATGGTTTCCTGGAAAGTTGTAATTTCGGGAGTTTATAATTTTATAGCTAGTGTATGTGGTTCACATTGATTTTCCCTTCTCCCAATTTAGAACTACATTCAGAGAACCTGATAAGTACCCTCTCTGCATTACAGTAATTTGTTGCCGAGGAGCACTTTGTGGGAAACAATTTTTTTTCAGTAGCCTGATTAGACATTTTGTTATAATAGTGGAGGCGTAATGATAACCTGACAGATGAAAAATAATTTCTCTTGAGTATTCTGTGTTGAAAATAAGCAATTAGGGGATCTGTTTGACTTGATAATAGAATGAAAGGTTTGATTTGCCACATTACATGTGTAAAAATAATGAGTATTTTAAAGAAGTTATGGGGAAGTAGAATGGCTAGCTACAACTAAACAAGATATAAGTTAATCTGGGACCAGGAATTTGGCCTAGTGTTAGAGTATTTGCCTAGCATGCATGAAGACCTGGGTTTAATTCCTTTGCTTTACATACCTCATAGAAAAGCCAGAAGTGGTGCTGTGGCTCAAGTGGTAGTGCTGTAGCCTTGAAGAAGCCCCAAGACAGAACTCAAGGCCCTGAGTTCAAGCCCCGGGACTAGCAAAAAAAAAAAAAAAAGATATTAATCCTGCTAGATCAATGGAAGAAGTCCCTAGGTTATAACTCAGAGGCATGCTTCTTAGAAGCAAAGTCTTTGGATTAATTTAATAACAAAACTAGCCATATTTAAAGAGATGAGAAATTATATTGAATAGTATTTCCACAAAATGCATGCAAAGTATGACCAAGCTTGCAAGTATGACCTTACTTGGAAACAAAATCTTTTCAGATAACTCAAGTGAAGATGAGGTCATGCCAGATTGAGGGATGTTCTTAAATTTAATAACTGGTATCCTTTGAAGAGGGAGGCACATCCTCTGAATCCTTTGAATGTGGGGAGACACATAGAACTTTCATGAAGACTCAGGCAGATATCTGAGAGAAGCATCTGCAAACCAAACAACACCAGGTTTAATGGTGATCACTAGAGATTAGGAGGAGGCAAGGGAATTTAGTTTGTTTTCTCCCTAGAGCTTTCAGAGGAAGCATGGCCTGGCCAACACTTTGAGTTCAGCCCTCTGATTTCCTAAAATATGAGAGATAAATTTCTGTTGTTTTGAGCCCACCCAGTTTTTGGTAATTTGTTGCATCAGTCCTAGGAAAATAATACAGAAAAAAATTTGTTATAAGCTATGTAGAAACAATCAGGCTAGAGGTGCCTGAGTCTATGTCTGAAAGAGGGAGTATATCAATATCATAACTTTTGGAACTGTGTGGCATCTCAAAAAGATGTGAACAATTGAGCATGTGAGGGCACTTATGAGCTATAACTCTGAGAACCACCATAAGATACTTTTCACTTTGTTTTCCACAAATGATGCCACCCAGGGGAAATCAATAGAAGGAAAAACTCATGCAGAACAGTAAGAATAGATTTTGAGCTTGCTGTATCCCTGGTGGGATATTTTTTCTTCTTCTTTTATTTTTTAAATCAGAAACTCATTAAAAAGTTATGGCCCCAGTATTTTGAAATATTCACCATCTTCTAATGACATTATCTCTTTTGTTAACACTTTTATTAATTATAATCAGGAACATTGTAGTCATGTACAAAATTTTGCTACAATAATGTTTTATCTATTTTATCTGATAGAATACATGTATTTTTTCAATAAAATGCATCTCTTATTATCAGCTACATTTTTGTTAGTTTTTAAAATGCTTTATTTTTTCTTTATAATTGCTGCAAGTCCTAAATGCTCACTAATGAATATTGAGACAATATAGCCTAGGGATAGATCTAAGGGACAGAACATGTGCATATAGCTCCAGCTCCTGGGTTCAATTTTCAGCACCCAAATAACGTATTGCATAGATTTTTGAATGACTACTTACCTTTACTGAAAAATACTGATGCCTGCACCACATCCCAAGAATAATGATAGGATTGGTTTGGGGAGATGGCTTGCCCACTGGGATTTTTTAAAATCTGCCCAGGTAATTCTATTAATTCAGGAAATTTAAAAATAAAGTGTTTGCTAAAATGCAGATTTGGAGGCCTTATGGAAGAGTTTAATGTAACAGACATTTAGAATTTGCATTATAAACTCATGGCCTAAATTATTACATTATTAATGTTTGGGTTTTTTTCTTTTTCTTTTTTTTTTATTTTGGTGTCAGGGGTTTGCTGACTGACCAAACTGGCCTCAAACTAGAGATTCTTTTGTCCCAGCATGCTCACCACATCTGACTTCTGAATTGCTACTAGTCTTAATGAAAATTATTGCTTAAAAGACACTGTAGCATCCCTCACTCAGGATATACTGCCTTACTGTATCCCCCCTCTCTACAGAAAAGTTGACAAGGGACTTCAGTGTGTTATCTTTAGGAATGCTGCATTCCCTGGTGTTGCAGTTTGAGTGGATATTATGCCTATTTTATTGACACGAACTGAAGTTTCAGGAATTCTCTTCAAAAGAACGTTTGGGGATGTAAACCCAGATTGCGCTAATGTGCTTCTTTTACAGTAGCACCTACAGTCTGCTTGATTGAAGGAGTGAAAATGGAAGTGAAAGTAGAAAGAAATGTAGTATAGATTTAAAAATATGAACCTATGGGGCTGGGAGTTTGGCCTAGTGGTAGAGTGCTTGCCTAGCATGCATAAAGACCCGGGTTCAATTCCTCAGTACCACATACATAGAAAAAAGCCAGGAGTGGTGCTGAGGCGCAAGTGGTAGAGCTCTAGCCTTGAGAAAGTCCAAGGACAGTGCTCAGGCCCTGAGTTCAAGACTGGCAAATATATATATATACCTCTAGAGGAGGGTAAGTGTGTGAGGAGAAGAGAACCTAAACTTTTTAGAGAATGTCACCCTGGCCTGTCTTGGAGCTGAAAAGTACTTGAATTTTCCTGGAAGAATCTGGATGGAGAGCTAGAGATGATGACACCCTGGTACTGTTCTCTTTTGTGAGTTACTTCATTTTACAGTCCACACTGTGTACTTCCTTCTGTGTTATCATCTCATATAATTCTTTTTTTTCTTCTGAATAATGTTGGCTGTCTAATAAAAGTATGATATGACATTGACTCTGTAAGTAAATGATTATTTGACTTCTATAAAATGCAATAAAATGGCAGTAAGCTTCTTTTTTCTACTGAGAAGATTAATAACTAATCACACAAATTATTATATAGCTGGAGTTTTTTAAATAGAGGTAGATCTCTTAGTTATAGCCATCTAATTAGCTGAAAATAAACATTTATGACCATAATTCTTATGACTATGTTATTGCATCAAACAGTGTGAGCAAAGTTTTAAGGACAATAGTTTTATTTCTGGAACAAAAGAAGCAATAAAGAATAAAGCTATGATTGGCAGCCAGATAAAGAGCCTATTTCTGTTAGGCTGTGCTGACTTTCCTTTTTTCCTTCAATATGTCTTATATTATCAAATATGGTAGTTACTTCCTTAAAGTATCTGAATCCTGAAAAGTTATAGAAAGATGTGGAGATGCTTTATACCTGGTAAAGGATTGGAAAGAAGTTGGCTTAAGTCTGTGACCTTTATTAAAATACATAATTTAAAAATTAACTAATTCTCTTCAATTACAATATATATTTTAAGACACATTGCAAAAAAGTTCAATTATATTTATCCCTTTAATACTTGTTACAGTTTAAAAGGCATTTGTTCTTTGACCCCGTCCAAAAGATCCACATTGGGTAATTCTACATATACACTGACTCGTGTGCATGTAAATACATATAAGGGGTATGGTTAATGGCAAAGTTAGATTTTCTCACTGTCCATTAGTATAGGATGGTATAAATGCATTGTGATTTACATCTATGATGGAATCTTATGCCACCATTCAAGAATGAGGTATTGATAAAGAAAAGTGCCAGAGTTTGATTTAAGGGGGAAACCAATCAAAGGGGATATAATGGTACACAGGATAAAACAATTGGCACACCTAAAAGGATGTTTGTATATGCATGCCTGTGTGCAATATGCATGCATGTGTGCATTATGCATGCATGATGTATTCTTGATATGCTGTACAAAATCTGTCAAAATGTTTTTCTTTTAGGAAGGAACTTCAGTCTGCACAACCATACATAAAGGGTCTGTTGTTACTCTTCACCATGTACACTCTAAATTCTTTTTTGCTGCAAGTATGTATAATTTAATGATAAAGTAAAATAACTACTTAAAATAGAAAATTAATTACATTTATTTTAATTATAGCTTATAAAACTGGAGCATCTTTGACTAAAACAATTCCAGATATTTTAAAAGAAAAACATTTTTATTACTTCTTAGTTGAAATAAATTTTGATTAATGGCAAATAATATCTGAAAACTATATTGTAACAAAAATAAATTTCTATTATTATTTAAAAGAGCTATGTATAGTAGCAACTGGGTCTGAAAATTAGAGTAGCTGGAACTGAGGAGACTTTTTTCCCCTTTGGTGTTTATGCTTCTCCTGGAGTGTCATGGAAACATTTAGTAATGATTCAGCCACACTGAGCTCTGATCTGCCTTCGCAGTGTTAGGCTTTTGTGCAGATGGGTTCTGATCATATGCTGTTTCTGGATTGATTCCTATTTTTCTGAATCAAAAATTAGTGAAATATTGTTTTCTATTATCTAACATTCCCTAATATAATGGAGGAATGTTTTTAAAATGATTTTTTGTTTTAATTACTACGACATGGCAAAAACTTACAAAAACTTTAATAACTTATATAACCTCTCTATATTCACTGCTGACTTCCTTTGTTTCCCTGATCTGATTACATAATTCTTAGGATTATCTTCTTTGTTTCTTGTGTGTTTACTTTCTTTGTTTCTCCTATTTTTATGTATTGCTGTTTTCTATAGTCTTAGACCTCTGAGAGAGAAGATCTGGTTTATTTCATCATTGTGCAGTCTATCTCTGACAAGGCAATCTCATTGACTGATGAACTTTCCTGTCTGGCCAGTTCAAAGCTAGTGTGTTGATTTCTAGCCAGTCAAATGAGTCCAGGAAGTTAGCCTCATCCTAATCATAATATTATCTCATGCATTTAGAATCATAGAGCATTCACCACATAACAGTCCAATGGAAGGTACTAAAACTATGAATATACTTTCTGTATAAAATAGGATAATAATATTTCTTTTAGGACTGATATGAGGATTTAATGTGATTGTGTATATAAATTGTGTATATAAACAGTAATTGTGTATATAACAGTAATTGTGTATATAAATTGTGTATATAAACAGTAATTGACACACAATCATTGTTATGTTTGTATGTTTGTGTTGGTACCAGGGCTTGAATTTATGGCTTTGAGTTCCTGTTTCCTCTTTTGTGCTCACAGATAATGCTCTACTACTTAGATCACACCTTCAATCCAGTTCTTATGCTGCCTAATTGGAAAATCTTTGGACATTTATACCCAAGCTAACTTCAAACCATAATCCTCCAATCACAACTTCATATTCAGGATTGTAGGCATGAGCCCCTGATGTCTGGCTGACATAAAATAATTATAATAATAGCAAATACTACTCACAAGCAGTATTCCAAATGTTTTATGCCTCTGTGTATGTGCGCTTTTTTAATCCCTATAGAAACCCTATGAGATCATTTTCCCCATTTTGTTGATAAGGAAACTGAGAAACTAGTAGATTCTATAACTTTCTTGAGATCACGCAGTTTAAAAGGTAAATAAGATGGTAATTCAGGCTTTTAAGATTTAAATTGAATCAACTCTCTTTATACAGTCTATATCCTGGCTTATCTAGGATTTATTTCTTTCCTCAAATACCCATAACTTTCTAGACTCAGTTCCTTGTGAAGGATCACTCTATCTTCTCCATTAAATCTAAGTACAGCCTTTCATTCATGGTGCCCAGTGAACCATCTGAGTATGAGGCAGGGTGGCAGTGTCATAGCTTGCATTGTATATCATATGGCCCTACTCTCTACTTACTCTCCAAAGCTAAGTCACAAGTTTCTGTGGAATTATGTCAGCAGCAACAATAGCTTCATGTCAAACTGTTTTGCTTGGAACTTTCATAAAGACTATTGTCTTCCACCTGGTCCTCTTCCTTCTTTTTGACAAGCATTGAATATTTTAAGTGGATTCAGTTTTTAAACCAACAGGTTGCCCTATACTAGTGAGTCAATTTAATGAGAAGCCTTTAGCAACTGAAGGGATAGAGTACAGGAAGAATGGGAAAAGATCATTCAGAGCATAGTTCCTCACATTTCAATGTGCATATGAATTACCTAGCCTTGCTGAAATGCAGATTTTGCTGCAGTAAGTCTGTGATCTGGCCAGAGATTGTCCAAGTTCCTGATGGCCTTAGGGCTGCTGGCCTCGGAATCACACTGACTTGCACTCAGTGTAAGAAAGCAAACAATTTACTGGGTCCTTTCCCCTACCCATTATTCTAAGGAAATGTGTCTCTCTTCATGTCAGACTCTATCCCTAGACTGCTTACTAGTAAAGTAATTACTGGTTTGACAAAAGAATAGCATAAATTTGTCTATTTGGTGCTCAGATTTAGATGCAAACACTATAAAAACTCATTTTTTTCTCCATTGGGATTAGTGATACCTCCATATGAAAACATTGTTTTGTTTCTGTTACTCGGGGTTGAATCTCTCAAAACAAGAATTTTCAATTATGAAAGAGGGGGAGGGAAGAAGCAAAGAAGGGAGGAAGAAAAGGAATGAATGAATGAATGAAAAATGAAGATTTAAAATTTCTCAAATGCAAAGGGCCATGTGAGTATTTAAATATCTGTTTCTTTCTTCCTCTCATTGCAGGTACGTAAGAGCAAAGCTAAGTCAGTGTTTATGTCCCTGTCTTTTGATTTCTAGTCAGTTCACAAGGAATGTTTATGAACAATTCTGTTAGAACTGATTGGTAATACTAATCAGAATAATGAAATCCTAAACAGATCTTTCATATGGAGCTGCAATATGAACAGAACCCGTGAAAGGGCAAGGCAGATTCTCCCAGTGGGTGGCAAAGGCTTATGTCTTCTGTTTCTATTTCAGGGAGGAGAGCACTGTTACTACCAAGGCCAGATCCGAGGAAATCCTTCTTCATTTGTTGCATTGTCAACATGCCATGGACTTCAGTAAGTGTCCAAAAACGATCTATCCCATTTATTATTTTGATGACTTATTTTCTTTATTTTAATGCCCCACAGTAAACATTTCCATTTTATATCAAAAATGATTTTGACAATGTATTTTCTTTATTTTAATGCCCTACAGTAGACATTTCCATTTTATATCAAAAAATAATATCAAAATCTGTGTCTGATTTTCTTCTCTTTCATTTGTGTGCTTTTGTTTTTTTCTTTCTTTTGTAGCAGGTTCTCACTGTGTAGCCTACGTTGTCATCCTCCTGCCTCAGATTCCTGATTGCTGGAAATACAAGAGTATTATGATTTTAGGAACTAAAGGCCTTGGAATTATTATATGATACCTTAAAATATTACTTGAAGCATTTTTTGTTTCATTAAATTTCAAGCAGGAATGGCTTGGGTAACTTTGGTTGTTTTTGTGGATGTTTGCCCTTCAGTACCACTTCTAACAAAACTTGTCCTTGATATTAGCAGCTGCTACCACTGCCTCTCCTTCTTCTTTTCCTTCTCCTCCTCCTCCTGCTCTCCTTCCTCTTCTTCCTCCTCCTCCTCCTTCTTGTTCTTCATTATGTTTGTGATGATGGTAGTAGTGGTGGGGGCAGGCTATTGGGGCTTGAACTCAAGAGCTCAAGTTCTCTATCACTTACTTGGCTTTTTGATCATTGGGACTCTGCCACGCAAGCTGTACCTCTAAGTGCATCTGCTTTGCTGCTTAATTGGAGATGGAGTCTTGAAGAAAATCTTGAAGACTTTCTACCTGGACTGGGTTTGAACTGTGATCTTCTGATCTCAGCCTCCTGAGTAGTTAGGATTACAGGCATGAATCATTGGCACCTGGTTTAAACAACAGAAATGTCATTAGATGGACATTCCTGGCTCTTTGCAGAAGCACAAAAGGCAGCACATGAACTCCGGAGCACATGCATTGCCTCCCTCTTTCAGTCAGAATCTGGTTGACCTCATAGCAATCTGTGGGTGGACCTGTGTATTCCCCGAGATCTCTAAAGGAGAGAAATCATCTTGTCTTGCTTCCTTTCCCATAACCTTCACCATCACAACATGTTTGCTGATGCCTACCATGGGAGTACAGCTTCCTCCATTCTGTCCACAATACTGATGTTGATACCCAGGTGGCCTAATCTAACCCTAACCCTAACCCTAACCCTTGTAAGCTACCACATCACTCTCCCTTTTATAGGGTTTATTAACAATTATACCACAAGCTCAGATTTGTAAAGTTATTTATTTTTAAATACATTGTTTGAATAAACAGACTTTCAGATTCTCTGGTTTTCTTACCAGGTAAAAGAAATGTTGTAGTGCTTTTCAATAGTGCCAAGTAATTGTTCTATTCAATCTCAATAGGAGCACAGCTTTTAGCAAGGAATGGTGTAGGGAAATATGATGACACTGGGAGCAACAAATATATGTTGGAGGAAAGAGGAATATATAAAATAAGGGCTCCATTAATCCCTTTGGTTTTTTTTTTTTTTGCATGTTCTTGGGCTTGAACTCAGAGCCTGAGCATTGTCCTTGGGCTTTCTCAATGCTAGAGCTCTACTACTTGAGCCACAGCACCACTTCTGGATTTTTTTCTATGTATGTGGTACCAAGGACTAGAACCCGGCCAGGACTTGGTGCATGCTAGGCAAGTACTGTACCACTAGACTAAACTCCCAGCCCTATTAATTCTTTTTAGAGATTTCTTTTCTTCATAGGATCTCAATTCAAAGTCACAATGTGACCCTCATTCTCTGCTCTATTCCAGGCTGTTTTCCAAATGATATAATAATGTTAAGAATAGAGTAAATGTAGCCAAGTGTGGGTGGCTCACACCAGCAATCCGAGCTACTCAGGATCTGAGGATTGTGGTCCAAAGCCATTCCAAGTAAGCAAGTTCTTGAGACTCTTAAATACTTTATTTCCAATGGACCACCAAAAAAGCTGGAAGTAGAGCTATGGCTCACATTATACATTTCCAGCTTTTGAGGAAAAAGCTAAGGGAGAGCTCTCAGGCCATGAGTTCAAGCCCCAGTAACCCAGTACTAGTACACATAGAAAAAGAATTGAGGCCTCCACATATGAGAACATAAGAATATAATATGCTACAAAATCCTATCACGATCATTTTAGGAAGGATAATGACTTCCAGATAATTTTTTTATTGTGATTGGGTCCAGAGAGCATAACAGCCTGCTTTAGTTGCTTTAAGTAAAATTTACCTTTTATTTAAAACTAATTGAAACCAAACTAACAGAAGGCACACATATGTCTTGGCACACTGACAATTGTGCTTGGATTTTCTAGTCTACAATGAGTATGTTGGATATATATAATATATATACTTTGCACTTCTTTAGTTATTAATTAATTATTGCTAATCTTGGTTCTTCTTTGCTCTCAGAAATAGTTGGGGATATATGGCTAAATATTAAAGTATATTATCAATTATAGTGGTTTAGATATGAGACACATTATAAATGGCTCATCTTTTATAAACTACCAAGTATAAATTGTTTATTCACTTTTTTATTTACTACATTTGTCTGAAGAATGTTAGAAAAAGGAAACTAATCATACTTACTAGGACATATTTCTTCAAATTTGAAAGAGTAATTGGCAATATTTTCATTTTAATATGTTTGATATTATGACAAAATCGTAAAGTTAAAATTGGAATCAAGTATAAGTTTATTGCCCTCTTGTGGAAATTAATAAGAATGACCACCGTTTCCTTTCAAAATCTTGAATTGGCTTCGTAAGCTTTTAACACCTTTGGTCTGTGATGATTTGGTTCTAGCTGCAAATGCATATGAATTCTATATGGTTATTCAAATTCATAGGATTACAACAAAAGATAATCTCCAAAGCAGGTAATATACCTGTAATTTTTTATTTTTAAGGAATTAATAATGATATATATGCTGTCATAGTGAGCCAGAATCTCTCAAATATAGTATCAGAATCATTATTCCTTAAAACTACATGATGTTTCTTTACAGGATATGATGTCTAAGCCCAATAAAAAGAACTGATTTTCCCATTAGACATTAACTTAATGTTAGAGTAAATAATACATGGTGCAATTTAAACAGAAATAATCTGCTTGTTACCTAATTGGTGTTGGCACAGGATATTTATGATTTTTCTAGATCAGTCTGACCAATTCACAGCCAGTGAACAAAACATGTTCACTGTAATATTTGGTCTACTACTTTTCTTAGGCATTTATCAGCAGTATACTTTTGCTAACTACATCTGTTTATCTTTAAATTCCAAAAACACACTTGGAGCTGAAACCTGCAGATGTGGGAACAGCCATTCTGTGGGTGCATGAAAGTTTAGGACATGTGGAAGATGTTAAAGCAGGAATGAAAGAATTTGGATAGAAATGGAACTGGAAACTATTATAGTTTAGCTCAAGAAAACCAACAGATTTCACCAAGGATTCAAATGCTATTCTGTGTCTATGAACTTAGCCATTGTGTGGTAACTTCTGTAAGTTAAAAAATTACTACAGAAGATCACAGATATGCTTGTCTTACTGTATGGTAGGACAAATTTCTGTAGCCTCATAGGGGCCTGATTTCAGTAGAGAGCATGTTTTTCTACAGGAATGGTAATCAGTTCTGTGATTGGGAGTGGAGGTCAGGTACAGCTTAAATACCCTCCTGAGGATTTCTTAGACATAGATCAAGAGGTTGAAGTCACTCTTTATTTGATTCTTTTTTATTTTCTCGTCCTTGGGTCTGTTCACATATTCTTCTGGTAGCCATTCTTTTTGGAAACTGGCAGCTGCATCTTTCTAGTAGTTTGTGTGAAAACGGTGGAGTCCTGATGATTCTTCTTCTTCTTGTATACTCCGTATCGAGTCTATCAATGAATCTGTTGGGTTTTCTTTCAAAGTAAATTGAAACTGAGGTACAGCTCAATGATAAAATGTGTGCTTACAATGCTTAAGACCTTGAGTTGAATTCCTACCTCCAAAAATATAAATGTTCATGTACAAATATTGCATATGAATATATATTTACATGCATACACATATATGCATATATCGATACACACACATGTCTCTCCAGAATTTGGCCAATTCTCATTACTTCTTCTATTACTCCTTCGATGTAAATCACCATCTTCTTTCACTGGTATTTCTTTTTTATATTTTTATTGTAATTAATAGAAGGGTTACATTATATTCGCCAGATAGAATGTGCATTACTTCACATACATTAATACCTTTTCTTATGTCTTGGTCCCCATTTTCCTCCTCCCAAACCCGCCCCTCATCTTGTTTTCCTCCCTTCCCTATCCAACTTCAAATAACCAAATAAGCATATATACAATATATCAGATAACCAAGTGAAATATTGTAACAATATGAGATAACCAAGGGACAGCAAAAGAGATGAGAGATGACACAGTACATTAAGGACAACAATCCCTCATTATATGGCTTTTGTTTCTATATCCTGGAGTTCCTTTCATTTAGGGTCATACTATATGGCCTTAGGTATCTAGGTTTTGTTCTATTGTAAATCTCTGCTAGGAGAGCCCAAGGTTTCTACAGATTATGACAAATGAGGGAGACTTGGGCCTATGTTCCTTTGAGTCTGGCTTACTTCACTTAATAGGATTTTTTTCTAAGTCTTTCCATTTCCTTACAAATGGGGCAATGTCATTCTTTCTGACAGCAGCATAGAATTCCATTGTGTACAAATACCACATCTTGTTGATCCACTCATCAACAGAGGGACATCTGGGTTGGTTCCATATCTTTGCTATGGTAAATAGTGCTGCAATGAACATCTTTGTGCTAGTGGCTTTAGTATGTCCTTGTTTTTGGACGATTGGGTAAATGCCTAGTAGTGGAATTGTTGGGTCATGGGGGAGCTCTATGTTTAGTCTTTTGAGGAACTGCCATACTGCTTTCCATAGTGGCTGAACAAGTTTACACTCCCACCAACAGTGTAGTAGTGATCTCTTCTGGCCACATCCCCTCCATCATCTGTTGTTATTAGATTTCTTGATCCTGGCCATTCTAACTGGAGTGAGGTGGAATCTTAGAGTTCTTTTGATTTGCATTTCTTTGATGGCCAGAGATGTTGAGCATTTCTTTATATGTCTATAGGCCATTTTTGTTTCTTCTTTAGAGAAGACTCTCTTTAAGTCTTTGGCCCATCTTTTAATAGGATGGTTGTTTCTTTGGAGGTTAGTTTTGGAGTAATTCAATTTTTTTTTTTTGCCAGTCCTGGGCTTGAGCTCAGGGCCTGAGCACTGTCCTTGGACTTTCTCAAGGCTAGCGCTCTACCACCACTTCTGGCTTTTTTCTATGTATGTGGTACCGAGGAATCGAACCCGGGTCTTCATGCATGCTAGGCAAGCACTTTAACCACTAGGCCAAACTTCCGGCCCAGTAATTCAATTTTTTGAGCTGTGGATATATTTTAGATATGAGGCCTTTGTCTGTTGTATGATTAGTGAAGACCTTCTCCCATTCTGTAGGCTTTCTAGTTAATTTGCTAGCTATGTCCTTTGCTATACAGAAGCTCTGCAGTTTAATGCAGTCCCACTTATCCAGACTTTCTCAGATTTGTTGTGTTTCTGGGTCCTTATTAAGAAAATTTCGACCTGTGCCAAGGAAGCCTAGTTTATTTCGTATTCCTTCTTGTAACGTTTTCAGTGTATCTGCTTTTACCTCCAGGTCTTTGATCCATTTGGAGTTAATACTGATACAGGGTGACAAAGAAGGATCCAACTTTAGTTTTCTGCAGGTGCTTAACCAGTTCTGCCAGCACCACTTGTTGAAGAGGTTGTCTTTCTTTCATTCTATTTTTTTGGCTCCCTTGTCAAAGATTAGGTAGCCATAGGTCTGTGGGTTAATATCTGGGTCCTCAGTTCTATTCCATTGGTCTTCAGGCCTGTTCTTGTGCCAGTACCAAGCTGTTTTGGTCACTATAGCTCTGTAATAGAGTCTAAAGTTTGGTATTGAAATTCCTCCTGTGCTGTTCTTTCTGCTAAGAATTGTTATCGCTATGTGGAGTCTTTTATTATTCCATATGAAATTTTTGCATTGCCTGTTCTATTTCTTTAAAGAATGACATTGGGATATTGATGGGTATTGCATTGAATTTGTAGATAGCCCTTGGCAAGATTGCCATTTTCATGATGTTAATTCTTCCACTCCAGGAGCATGGGAGGTTTTTCCATTTCCTTAGTTCTGCTTTAATTTCCTTTTTAGGGTTTTAAAGTTTTCATCAAAAAGGTCCTTTACATTCTTAGTCAAGTTAATTTCTAGGTACTTTATTTCCTTTGAGGCTATTGCAAAAGGAGTTGCTTTCCTGATTGTTGCCTCGTTCACTGGTATTTCTATAATAATTCCTGCTTCTGTCCTTGTTTTCCTCAAGGCATACAGCTGGGATGATTATTATAAAGTAGAGGAAATCCTGTTTTCCCTGATCAGACCTGTAGCAGTTGGATCTTTGATCTCAGAGTAAAAGCTGAAGTCCTCAGAAGTACCTACCTACTGTAACCCCAATGAGATTAGCCTTCTGTCCTCACTTATTGGCAAGGCTGTTCTGCTACCTACTCTACTCCAGTGATGCTCCCTTCTTGCTGTTCTTGGAGCATGCCAAGATTTTCCTTTACTTGAAACTCCTGATGGTTGGTTTTTTTTTAGTTTTGGTGTGGTGCTGCATATCTATAATCCTAGCACTCAAGAGGCAAACATAATGAATTAGAGATCAGATGAGGCTTCGAAAAGATTTCTCTGACCTTGAGTTTGCATATCAAAATGCTATTTATGGAGATGCACTTATGATTCATCCTTTCCCTTCTTTCAGGTTTTTTGTTAACTACCATTTTTTTGTGTGAAGCTTTGTTCTGACCTCAGTGTGAACTGACTGCCCTCTGTCTTGTTCCCTGTGCCTTCTTTTGGCACCATTTATTACCCCTTTGCATCTCTAACTGTTCTTCTCTAAGACTCACTATCAGCTAGCATATATTTTCTTTTCTAAAATTTTTTTCTAGCATACATTTTCTTGCTCATTCTATATTTGTTTTATGTCCTTTCTAGAATGTCCCATAAGAATTGGTATCATTTCTATACTAGTATTTCCCCAGTACCAAGAGCATTACATTGTAGGTTCTCTGTGAATACATATTGAATAAATGAATGAACTTGCAGATTGGAAATGGTCAGTAAGTTCATTCGTTCATAACCACAGACACATATGATGGGCAACATTGGCTGCCTCTGCTCTTATATCGTCTTTTTGGGTTTCAGTTTCTTCACTTATAAAGTGAGGATAGTCACTGTACCTTTCTCATACATCTGTGGAAGAAACTAGATGAGTAATATATGTTTAGTGCATGGCAAGCTATTGAAATGTGTGTTAGGTTCTAGATGGTAGGGAGGCCATTTTCAGGATTAGCAGCATCTGAATCACCCAGGGTTTATGTAAAATGTGACTTCCTGAGTCCCCCCACACACAGCCAAGAAGTTCTGATGGACTTGCATTTTTACAAACATACCAGGCAGCCTTTTTTATTAAAGTCTCAGAATTATATGTTAGAGGGAGGAGTACTGGAAAACAGCTAGAGAATGACTATTGTAAGCATGGAGTAGAATCAGGGTGAGAGGGATTCATGGGGCCTTTGTTTCTCAGCAGTATGTGTGGTGTATCTGGTGACCATGACTGGGATGGGGAACTAGGTATTGAAAGTAGCTGGCACTTGTCTGTCACAGATATTAAATCTGAGAAGAGAGTTGATAGTCATGTCTAATTATTTTCTTGTGCTTGGCAGTGGGATGTTCTATGATGGGAACCACACATATCTCATTGAACCAGAAGAGAATGAGACCTCCCAAGTAAGTGCAATTCGAAGTGCCGGTGTGGAAAGCTTTGGTCCCTGTGCCTATCCTCACTTCTACATTAGTTGGTTTTCATATATTTAGGGCTTGAATGATGCAAATATGTTATACATATATAAATCTTTTAAATCTACATTTAAATTTCAGTTAAATATTGAGTAAGTTAAACCACAAAGGTTTCTTCCTCCTCCTCCTCCTCCTCCTCCTCCTCCTCCTCCTTCTTCTTCTTCTTCCTCTTGTTCTTCTTCTTCTATCTCTGTTCTATTAGAAATACTTTCCTGAGAGGCATTCTAGAGCCTCCATTTCTATCTCCACTATAACCTGCTCTGATGCCTTAGCTTGTGAGAATACTATAGACTGAAAGACTTAACGTATTTTTTTCTCTCATAGTTCTGAAGGTTGTGAAGTCCACAGTCTAGGTGTTGATAGAGTTAGTGTCCAGTGAGAACTTCCTCCTTACGTGATAGACGTCTCCCTTGACCCTGTATCTGAAATATATATTTATTTACATATATTATAATATATATGATATATCATATATATCATAGTATATGATACATTTGTGATATATAATATATTATAAGTGTGATTTCTGGTTGTCTCTTTCTCTTCCTTATTGGATTAGGGCCTTATCCTCATGACCTCAATTTATTTCTATTATGGCTTTATAAGCCCTCTCTCCAGAAGCAATGAAACTGTAAGCTTTCAGTGGGCATAAACATTTAGCCTGTAATATAAAAACCTACACAAATTTTATCTCCCCTTCCTTTTCTGGATCCAGATTTTCTTCCATCCTCCATTGCCCTTCAAGGTTCTATATCAATGAAAGTTAGAGAAATGCAGGATTGTTAATTCTCTCCTTTGAACCATTCATCAAAGTATTTATTTGGGGAAAATTGCAAAGGAATTGAGTTAATATTATGGATGATAAAGAATCTAAATAAACTTCCATTCTAGGTCTCTACACAAAAATATTCTTCTTGGTATCATGTTACTTTGGCCAAATACAGGAACAAGTAATATCAAGGAATGCACATTGTTTTGTCCCCATAAACAACCTTGTTCAGACGACTTACTTCTATATTCTTTTCTGGGTCCACACCTTGTCTGTTCTGTCATTTTTGCAACTTGACAGTGTGGTGCTTTAAAATTCTGGCATTCTAATTATTTTAGAACATAGATAACATTTGATAAAGTTTTTTTTCAGTGTTCAATAATTTTTCTCAAAAGAATATGTGGTTTTTAATCTCTTGCTTTCTAGTAGGATTGTCCATGACACTTGAATTTGGGCATCTGTTTGAATTTGGGCTCTGAAGTCTTTGCCTAGAGAGTCTATCTGGGTCACAGATGAAGATCTGTGAAAGGAACCAGTCATAAGAAACATTAACCCATTTTCCCAATGCCTTATTTTTCCTTGGGGAAATAGATCTCTTCATTTACTTTCCATTACAGTAGGCTTTGGCTTGTCTGCAAGGTATTTTGCTTGTAATTGGGTATTGCTCTGGTGCTGGGAGAATTTGGATGTAAGTGGGAGGACTAATAAAATGGCTTAACCCCTCCCCCCAACCCAGGGGACTGTGTAGTCAATTTCTCTTAGGAGGCCTAGCCTTTGCAACTATGACACTCTGGGGGCAGAAATTTATGATTTGTAAATATGTAATCTCTGTTGCTTGTGTCATTTCAGGAAGATTTCCATTTTCATTCAGTTTACAAATCCAGACTGTTTGAATTTCCTTTGGATGATCTTCCTCCATCTGGTATGGTACTTACATGACTACTTAAGTAATTAATTTAGTATTTTTAAATGAATATATATAAATACTAGTAATATGCAAGTCTTTTACTTATATAAAGGTAAGTCATAACAAGAGAAAGAATAAAATTGCAAGCTAGTTTTAGGTTTATGGTTGAGGAATTCAGAAAAATATTGCACACTGAAATTTTTAGTTAAAAAAAGTTAATTACTACAGGTGTAGTACACCTGTAATCCTAGCTTCTCAGAATGTGGAAATAGAAGGACTGATGTCTGGGAACCAGCCAGGCAGAAACATAAGATCCACTCTGAAAATCAAACTAGAAGCAAAATGACTGGGAAGGTTACTCAAGTAATAGAAGTGTGATTATCAAGTTCAAGGCTTCGAATATAATCAACAGTATTATGTCCTATCAAAAATTTTTACTGACTTAAGGAATTAGTGAAGAAATAATTATTAGATATGAATTGCTATTCGTAAATTGAAAAGTACAAAAATTCACTCTTGGTAAAATAATAACTTTTCTTTTGATGTGGGTCCTGAGATTTAAAAATCAGGGACTGAGCACTGTGTTTGGTCTTTTTTGCTCAAGTCTAGCACTCTACCACTCAAGCCACGGTTCTGCTTCCACCTTTTTTGGTAAAACTTAATTGGTGATAAGAGTTGCAAGAGCTTTTCTACCTGGGCTGGCTTTGAACCATGACTCTCAGATCCCAGCCTCCTGTGTAGTTAGGATTACAGGTGTGAGCCAACAGGCCCTGGGTAATAATGGCTTTTTAAATAAAAAGATGAACTCTTAATCACTTTCCTATTTATTGGTTTTATTATCAATATTTTTTGCTCTGAATATTAACAAATTAGCTTTTTATGGTTTTATATATTGTCATGAAATTGGTCTTTTATTCCCTATATATGTTTATGATTCCTTTATTTATAGATGATGATTTTTTTGTTTATTTTTTGAAACAGGGTCTCACTATATATGGGAAGCTGGCCTAGAAACTACTATGTAGCCCAGCCTAGCCTCAAACTTGTAATCTTCCTGCGTATGCCTCCCAAGTACTGGAATTACTGGTGTAGACCTTCATGACCATAATAGATGTTGATTTAATAGCTGGATCTGAGAATTCATATGACAAGATCACTGAGACTTGGCTTTGTTCTAGTGCAGCAGTGATTATGCAGAGGTTGGTGGGGATTTGTCTTTGGCTATGTTGGCTCATTTGTTTCTACCTCTGAAGATAAGACTAGGTAGTTTGTCTAGCATAAAGAAACCTTTCCCCTTAAGTAGTGAGTCTTGACCTTTCTCATTTTTAATCTTAATCTTTGCAACAGCTCTGTAAGATTAATTGTATTCCTGTTTTATGGATGAAGAAACAGGCTTATCTAGTTTGTCTCTTTTTAAGATCCCAGAAATAGTAAGGAATAAATTGTAGCCCTGGGTTATAACACTGAATAAAGGCACAATGGGAGAGAGGCATTGGAAGAAATAAGAAGACCGAGAGAAAAATACTAGAGTGTTGCTTAGAAAATTGCTTAGAAGTTTAGTCTTTTCATCAGAAAGCTAAATAAGTGTTTTCTATTGCCCCTTTCTCTCTCTCTCTCTCTCTTTTTTTTTTTTTTTTTTGCCAGTCCTGGGGCTTGAACTCAGGGTCTGAACACAGTCCTTGGGCTTTCTCAAGGCTAGAGCTCTACCACTTGTACCACAGCACCACTTCTAACTTTTTTCTATATAAGTGATACCAAGGAACCCAACCCAGGTCTTCATGCATGCTAGGCAAGCACTCTTCCACTAGGCCAAATTCCTGCCCCCTGCCTCTGCCCGCTTTCTCTTATATAGGCTTTTTAGACTCTCCCTTTAGTGACCTTATGAAACTCTTTTTAAACCCTTTAATGGGAAGAAAATAAAGTACAGCTGCATGAGGACAAAGTTACAATTTAATAGGTATTTCTGGAAGTGAGCAACATGAATTAATATTTAAAGTAACTACGTCTCCAGTTAATGACTTGACTTTAGGCTTCCTATTACTTTACTCGGGTTTTTTGGTTAGAAGAAAGTTTTGAAGTGACTTGGCAGTTTTGATATTATAGATGAATTTTAAGCTGAGCCGTTCTAAATACCTAGGAGGCTATGGTCAGAAAATCACAATGTGATGCCAGCCTAGGCAGAACAGTCTAAGATTCCAGTTCCAATTAAATGGTCAGTAGTGAATGTAGAGGTGTAGCTCAAGTGAAAGATTGCCCACTGTGAGCAAGCAAACCCAGGTTGAGCTTAAGGGCCTGAAATCAAACTATTGTGCCAAGCACACACACACATACACAAATAAATTTGACATTTATTATTTGAAAATTTCTGTCTCAGTTTCTGGTTATCTTTTCTCATCAGAAGATGGTGTTTTAGTTTTAAAAATGATATTGGTCCTTCAGTACTACTATTTACTGTGATAAACAAGAAATAGTCCAAAGTAAGCTTATTTCTTTTTGGTTGAAGAAAGTTTAATTGGGCTAAACTGTATTGGCAGTAACCTCATCTTATTTTACAATATATATAGATATAAATAGATAGATAGATAGATAGATAGACAGATAGATAGATAGATAGATAGATATCCCAGAGAGACAAACATAATGATATATTCTCCAAATGCATTTGGCTATATAATGTTTTTGTTTTGTTTTGTTTTGTTTTTTTGCCAATCCTGGGCTTGAACTCAGGGCCTGAGCAGTGTCCTTTGCCTTTTCAAGGCTAGAGCTCTACTACTTGAGCCTCAGCACCACTTCCGGCTTTTTTCTATGTATGTGGTACCGAGGAATTGAACCGGGGTCTTCATACGTGGTAGGAAGCACTCTATCACTAGTCCAAACTCTCAGCCCTCTAATGTTTTATTTTACATAACACTTCTCTCAGAACTAGTTTTAGTAACACGTTTGGAAAAATGCTTACTCTGTTTCCTCTGGATTCCTTAGCAGTAAGTTTTGTCACATACATTACCTGATCTTCTCTGTTTACTTTTTAGTTAGTACCTCCCACTCTGAAGTCCCTTTTCTGACTATTCTTGCTAGAGATTACTTTTGTGTACTGCAGAACTTCAAACAAATGGATATGTCAGTATACTCCTGTCACCTCACCATCAGAAGCCTAAGGCAGGAAGATTGAGAATTCAAAGCCAGCCTATGTGTAGCAAGACCCTGCCTCAGCCTTCAAGTCCCTCAAAAAAGGAGCCTGGCTTTGGTTGTTTGGCATATATATGTATGATTTATGTTGTCAAGTGTAGCAGCGTTAGTTTACTCTTTTAAATTAATGAGTATATTCTTTTCTATGAATATACTACAACTACATATTACAACATTTGGATTGTTTCCACTTTAGGCCCATTATGAAAAAGTAACTATTAACTTTCTTTTACAAGTGAGTTGTATTCTTATTTTTTCTGATACACACACACACACACACACACACACACACACACACACACACATCTATATATATGAGTAGCATGATGGGTCATAGAGTAGTTGTATGTTTAACTTTGTAACAGAATGAGTTGAAGGCTCCCCACCACATATTTCTCTCAGGTCCTTAGGTAGCACTGATTTTATGTACCTAGGATTTTTTTTGTCCTTTTGTATATTTCTCCTTAGGTTGTCCAGGCTGACCTGCACTTGCTCAGCTTTGTGATACTGAAAAAGTTATGAAAAATTTATTGATATGTGTTTGATTACAAGACTGGTTTGGATAGATAATTTCAATCTATCCAAAAATCTATGAGTTTTCATAATTCTTTTGAAATTATGTGGGTTGATAATATAAATCATTTTCCCATTGAGTAAAACCATAAACCCATATGATAAGAAAAAATATTACGGGCCAGGAGTTTGGCCTAGTGGTAAAGTGCTTGCCTAGCATGCACGAAGATCCGGGTTTGATTCCTTGGTACCACATACATAGAAAAAAGCCGGAAGTAGTGCTGAGGCTCAAGTGGTAGAGCTCTAGCCTTGAGAAAGTCCAAGGACAGTGGTCAGGCCCTGAGCCCAAGCCCAGGACTGGCAAAAAAAAAAGAAAAAATATTACATCTTGGGGCACTTCATATGAACAATTCCCAAGTGGCATGATGTAGCCTCATACTTGTTGTTGTATGGCATTCCTCTAACAAGAAGCCTCATCTCAGATTATTTCACTTTACTTAGCCATCAGTGTTTTAGGAAATCTGTATCACAGGGAATGATTGCGCTTTCATTTCACATTGTAGAGATCCTCTTTTATAAATGAACTAGATCCATATCCAGAGATAACTCTATTTGCATAAACAATTGGTGCTTCATTCTGACCTGCAAGTTAAGAGGACTTCAAATTTTTGGATTTACTCTTTAGAACAAATAATTTTGTTCATTGGCAAAGAAAAATGTCAATGAATTGCAAAAAGTCAAGCCCCATAAGTCTTCATAAATCATTTCTTTAGGAATATGCAATAAATTATTTTATTTGCTTCAGCTTTCATTTATTGTGATGCCTCAAGAAGGTTAATAATGTCAGGGAGAGTCAGGAGGCATGTTTAGAAGATTTTTGATAAAGGATGTGATGGATAGTATATATAGGAAAGAAAATGGCTGACATAAATTAGGACAGAAATAACATCTGAAATGTATTTATTCACTGTATATTTAAGATTAAATAGACACAGCTACTTAAGCTAATGTTCTGTGTGATCATTAAGTACAACACTATTTATTATAAAATTCTTAACATCTGGGTATCCTAGTACTTGGTAGGTGAGATAAAGAAAAGGCAGAAGCATCTGTTTTTAACTTTCTCCTTCTGACTTTCTTTTTAGAAGGGTTTTGAGTATGAAGCCACCCTTGACTATAAAATGAAACTCTGTCTTGAAAATTAATTAATTAGCTAATTAATAGTCATAAAACAAGAAGAGAGCAACTAAAACCTTGTGCTGCTCTGGCAAATACACTGTTTAAATTTATTTTTAATTTTCATTTAGAATTCCAACAAATAAACATCACCCCACCAAAGTTTATTTTGAAGCCAAGAGCAAAAAGGAGTAAACAGGTAATGTGTTCTCAGGTAATATTTAAAAACACTTGCTTACTCCTGGTCACCCATCTGGAGAATTAGGTTTCTGTGAGAGAGTTCTATTTCAGGCATTTGTCAGCATATGAACAGAATAGATAACTGACAGGTAAGTACTGTGAAATTATTTAATAAACGCAAAAGGATTTAAAATAGTAGAGATGATATAATTCTTCATTATTTACAGAGATAATGTGATCTGTTAGTAGTATCTAAGGTTCTTTGTACCACAGTCTTGTTTCATTGCCCAGATGTGCAGTTCATCAAGGAGTTTGCTTGTGTGCTATCCTTTTATTCATATTTTTGAAGACAGTCTCTTAGTTGTGAACTTACCGAGTTTGAAAGCACAAAATGCCTTCTTTCCATTGGAGCTACTTCTGTGATATATCTTTATGAATCTTGGATTAAGTAATAACAATCACTATTCATATAGCAGATTGAATTGCATGAAATAGATATTATTTGTATGTCACAGAGAAAAAAATGATGGCTTTAACATGTGAAAATGACTTACCCAGAAATACAGAATTAATGAATGGTATGGACAGATAGAATAAGAGCGTCAGCCATTGCAAGGAAGGTGTACTGACAACTGTGATGATGGTTTACATGTGTGTATGTGCCAAGAAAAAAGCAAGATGAAAGAAATAGATCTTGAGTCATATCAAGAAGTTGAAAAATTTGAGTTTTGATCACTTTAAGATCAAATATCCTTATATCAGATTAGGATTTACATCATACTATTACTTAGATTTCTTGTGTATGTGAATAATAATTACTAAATTTGATTGATTTTTCTCTTGTGCTTATCTCTATTGTAGGATTTTTAACTATTTTGACAAATTTGCAATCCTTTTTTATTGTTGGAATAATGTATAGAGGGATTACAGTTACATTCATCAGATAGTAGGTGCATTACTTCTCTCACACATTGATGCACCTTCTCATGTTTTTGTCCCTGTTTCCCTCCCCTCACCCCCTCCCAAACATCTTGTTTTCTCCCCTTCCCTTTCCTATTTCAAATAAACAAATAAAAATATACTAGATAAAGTCAGATACAGTAACAATGCGAGATTAACCATAAGGGCAAAAAAAGAGAAGAGAAATAACATAGTACATTAAGAACAATAATCACACAAGTCTTTCCATTTCCTTACAAATGGGACAATGCCATTCTTTCTGATCCAGCACAGAATTCAGTTGTGTGTAAGTGTCACATCTTCTTGATCCAACCATCTACTTATAATCTTTCTAGAAACCATATAACTGAAGTGCCATAAAAGGCTTAAGAAACTTGATTGTTCAGTGGTGAAAGGGGGTTCCAAATATGAAGTCTAGTCTCAGGCATGTATGTTTCCACAACTGGTCTGTGTGCTGCTTCAGAAAAACCGCTTTCATGTGCTCTTTGTATATTGTAGAGCTATAGAAATGTATAAACCCTGAGGAAAGGAAGCAGAAAAGGAAATTACAATTCAAATTTTACTATAATCCTTTATGAGTTCTGAATTTGAAGCAGTGGATATTATTCTTTAGGCATTTGCCTTGAATTTCTCTGCAAACATCTCAATATCAGTCATTTCATTAATTAGAAAAACCTTAGTTTCTTATGGTCTCACAGAGTTAAGTTGCTATTTAACTGCATGGCCCCCAAAACAACTCTCTGGCACTAATAAAATGCTGAGAGTCATAGTAAATAATAAGCCTCTCCATTCACAAAGTAAATCTCATTGTTCTAATACCACTTTTTTTTAAGTTACTTGTCATTTGATACAGGCTAATGTTACTTTTTGGTTTTTATTGTCAGGAATATACTCTGTTAGTCTCTATCAGTTTAACATTTTAAGAGATTTTTTTTAAGCTTAGGAATATATTTAGCAGGAGACAAAAATCTGGTTCAGCTTATTTTGTAGTTTAAATGTAACACTCAAAGGATTCATACATATATTGATTTAGAAATCCTTGTTTGCCCTCATCACCAATTGGTCCTTGAGAAAGTTAATAAAAAGATGTACTGGAAAAAAGTTTATTGAGCCATGACAAAAAGAAAAAGTGTTACAGCTCTTGTTACTGACTGTGTTGCAGACTAACTGCTGTGGGAATGGCTGCTTTGGGGGCTCTTGCCTGTACCATTCACTGGTCAGGCGAAAAATGTACTGTTGAACAGAAACAAGCTGCAATAGATATCCCAAGAGTGCTGGGAAGCTCCCGGAGCTAGCCTGACAAAACCTTAGTATCATTTTGGGAGTCCCTTGAATTATACTAGTGGAAAGGGAAAGTTTCATTCCCAGATTTCCTGATTATAGACTAAAAATGTTACCCCATTCTCAGAAAGAGTGCTGGGATTCAATTGAATTGAGAAGAACATTCTTTATGTGTTATGGTTTACAGTTTCCCTAGTATTCTGTTAAGTAATATAACAATGCAACAAGTGCAAGTATGAAACAAAGCATATATTCATGTTTAATTTTATTTGCAAAGCAGTTTTGGAAGAAGCTAGTAATTTGAATAAGGAGTGGATACTGGGTAAATGTGGAACAGAGGTGGGAGGAAGAGTCATTCTAATTCTACTTTTTTGAAAACTTTGTTACTTTTTGAACTATGTAAATTTATTATGCACTCCAAAACAAATTAAGTAAATTTGAAGAAGGAACTCTTGTTATATATTTTTTTGTTTTTCATAAGTTTTCAAGGATTTATTTAAATGTTTTTCATTTACTACATTGTAGCTTCTTCGATACCCTCGTAATGTAGAAGAGGAAACCAAATACATTGAGCTGATGATTGTAAATGATCATCTCATGGTAAGATTTTCTGTCTTAAAAAATAAAAATTACAGCCGGGCGCAGTGGCTCACACCTGTAATCCTAGCTACTCAGGAGGCTGTGAGGATCAAGGTTCAAAGCCAGCCCAGTTAATCTCTAGAAAACAGGAAGTGGGGCTTGGCCCAAGGGTAGGGTGGTAGCCTTGAGCTAAAGAGCTCAGGGACAGCGCGCAGACCAAGTTCAAACCCCATGACCCACAAAAAAAATGATAATAATAAAATAAAAATAACTTGCAGGTGAGAAAGTAAGTTTAGAAGAAATAAAAGTTTTGACCTGGAGAAAGTATTTGTTTAATCAATATTTGGCTAAACAGGAACAACTCACACGTAGGAAATACACATTAGGAGGAAGAAGATAGCATGCTTCTAGTGCATTTTCAGGGCCTCAGTCTCACTTAGTTTAATTTGCTCTAAGCTAAGGCTCAACCAGTTGAACCATACCTCCAATTCAATAGAAAAAAAAAAGAGTCTGAGCTATCTTAGAACCATGGTCTTCAGATCTCATCCTTCTAAGTATCTAAAATTACAGGCATGAGCCAACAATTCTGGGTCATAATGCTAAATGAATTTGCTTGACTAGTACAATTACAAATATTTGAACTTTCTCTTACTAAATGATAGGGTTTCAGAAAAGTAGAAATTTCCATTTCATATTGAGAAGTGGGAGGACACCAATTATATGACAGTATATTGTTCAGTGTATGGCTTAATTCTCATAAAAGCAAAACCATACAGAAATGCTTATCTACCAAGCAGTAAAAAATGATAGGATAAGAAGTTAACAAAGCTTCTTTCTTATTATTAGTTATTATGGAATTATTTCCATATATAACATACATACTCAATTAATGAACATGTTGTAATCAGCATGATTATATTCATAATGTAGCAATGAACTGTAATGCTTATTGTTCCATGAGACAAAAATGTCCAGTGATACACCTTGCTGAATTTTACTTAACTTCAGTTTCAAGTGCATTTTAGTTTACTTGAATGATTTGTTTAGAGGCAAATATGTTATTTTATCTATGATAAATTATAATGTTAATCTTTTTATTAGTCCTAATAATGGTAATAATAATAATAATAATGCAATTAGGATTAAAGGTTAGGATTAATGCTAGGACTCTTATCTTTCTTCCTATTTGATTACAATGGATGTTATTGTTCCCTAGGAGTTTTATAAAACAAAATAAACTATAACAATATGTATTTTGAATATCTTAATCATAATTTCCCTACAAGCTCCTCAGAGTAGATTTTTTTTACTTAATTTTAAAAATTATACAAATTAATGCCCTGAAGCCAAGTATTCTATATACATCTCTATACTGATACGATTAGTGACTTGAACCAGATGTAAAATGATAGGGAGAAATCAGGCTTCTGGTAAAAGGAAATGCACATGGTTAACATTTGTACCATGTGAAGCTACTTTTATGTGTGAGACAAGGTGTCTCCATGTAGCCCAGCTTGGCTGCACGCTTATAATTCATCTGCCTCAATTTTCTGAGTGCTAGAATTACAGACTTGTGGCATCATGCCTGACTACCTTTAAAAGAAGGCAAAAATCAGGCTTTCTTCTCACTGAAAAGTCTGATATATAGAACTTTTAAATTCTTACACATTTAGCTGTGTTCATATTTGACATATAGATTTGTCTGTCTTGAAATTCAGACATTTGCATATGTTTTATTATTTTGAATAATTATAAAAAACAGAAAGAGATAGAACACAAAGTTTCTTTTTTTTACTTTTTTTATCATATATCTTTTATTGTAATTAATAGAAGGGTTACATTATATTCGCCAGATAGAAGGTGCATTAATTCACATACATTGATACCCTTTCACATGTATTGGTCCCCATTTCGCTCCCCCCCCACCCCTCATCTTGTTTTCCCCCCTTCCCTATCCAATTTCAAATAACCACATACAAATATATCCAATATATCAGATAACAAAGTGAGATACTGTAACAATATGAGATAACCAAGGGACAGCAAAAGAGATGAGAGATAACATAGTGCATTAAGGACAACAATCCCTCATTATATGGCTTTTGTTTCTATATCCTAGAGGTCCTTTCATTTAGGGTCATACTATATGGCCTTAGGTATCTCGGTTTTGCTCTATTGCAAATCTCTGCTAGGAGAGCCCAAGTGTTCTACTGATTATGACAAATGAGGGAGACTTGGGCCTATGTTCCTTTGAGTCTGGCTTACTTCACTTAATAGGATTTTTTCTAAGTCTTTCCATTTCCTTACAAATGGGGCAATGTCATTCTTTCTGACAGCAGCATAGAATTCCATTGTGTACAAATACCACATCTTGTTGATCCACTCATCAACAGAGGGACATCTGGGTTGGTTCCATATCTTTGCTATGGTAAATAGTGCTGCAATGAACATCTTTGTGCTAGTGGCTTTAGTATGTCCTTGTTTTTGGACAATTGGGTAAATGCCTAGTAGAGGAATTGTTGGGTCATGGGGGAGCTCTATGTTTAGTCTTTTGAGGAACTGCCATACTGCTTTCCATAGTGGTTGAACAAGTTTACACTCCCACCAACAGTGTAGTAGTGATCCCTCCTGGTCACATTTCCTCCAGCATCTGTTATTATTAGCTTTCTTGATCCTGGCCATTCTAACTGGAGTGAGGTGGAATCTTAGAGTTCTTTTGATCTGCATTTCTTTGATGGCCAGAGATGTTGAGCATTTCTTCATATGTCTATAGGCCATTTTTGTTTCTTCTTCAGTGAAGACTCTCTTTAAGTCTTTGGCCCATCTTTTAATGGGATGGTTGTTTCTTTGGAGATTAGTTTTGGAGTGATTCAATTTTTTGAGCTGTTAATTTATTTTAGATATGAGGCCTTTGTCCATTGTCTGGTAGGTGAAGATCTTCTTCCATTCTGTAGGCTTCCTAATTAATTAACTAGCTATGTCCTTTGCCATACAAAAGCTCTGCAGTTTAATGCAGTCCCACTTATGCAGCCTTTCTCTGATTTGTTGTGATTCTTGGTCCTTATTAAGAAAGTTTCGATCTGTGCCAAGGAGACCTAGTGTATCCCCTATTCCTTCTTGTAAAGTTTTCAGTGTATCTGCTTTTACCTACAGGTCTTTGACCCATTTGGAGTTAATTCTAGTGCACACACACACACACACACACACACACACACACACACACACAAAAGGTGGGGGGAGATTCCTCATTATTGTGAGTTCTCACCCAAGAGATAGTAGGGTTGAAAACCAGGAGTTTAAAAAGCAGGTGACTGTATCAATATAGATATCATTTTTATTCACACTGTACCCAGAACTGTCACTGTGTTTCTAGGAAGGACCGCAGTGACAGAGGAATGAGGGAAAAGAGAGGAGAAAACAAAAGGAATGAATCATAACATTAGAAAAAAAGGTGTAGGTAAAATGGCACCTAAAACACCTAAAAATGCAAATGAAAAGGGGTAGAAGAACAAAAAAATAAAAAATAAATTAAAAAAAAAAAGGGTATTCTTCAGTTTTTTGTTTTTTTGTTTTTTTGTGGTTTTTTTTTTTTTTTTTTTGCAGGGTGGAGGGGCAGGATAGGAAGCTTGTGTCTCCACTAAATTCGGAATCCAAATACTTCACAAAGTCTTTTTCTCTTGTGATTTGGCTTTGCGGTTTTTTGGATCAGATTGCCTGATTGGTAAAACAAAGCTGAAAGATCCACAGGCAGCTTTGTTTACCAGGTCTGTGGCCAGGGCAGGGGACGGACTTCAGCAGCGCTGGTCCGGGATTTCTGGCTAAGGGATCTCTGGGAAATCCTTTGCCAGTTAGAATGATGGCGTTTCCAGCACCACCTCTCAGGTTCCAATTGCTTTGGCCTGGGTCTTTACCAGCAGTCAAGATAGCACTGCTTTCAGCTTGTGGGGGAGGGGCTCCCTCCCAATGTCGTTCTGGGGGCAGAAGTGGAAATTTCTCTGAGGTACTTACAAATTGCTGGATTCTCTGGTTCCGTGAAGCTGGCAGGTCCGTGCTCGGCCGGGTGTTGGTTCTGGGCTCGCCCAGGCTCTGTGTGGCTCTGTCTGCAGCAGGCAGCTCTGCGCTGCCGTGAAGCGCTGTCTGCTCTGTGGCTGGCGGGGCTCCACGCTGTCTTCTCGCACGGGTATTCTGCCTTTTTCCTCTCTGCCTGAGACCTCTGTGGTGCTAAAGCTTACTTAGCATCAATTTCTGGTAAAGAACTGTCCCCTACATTGCCAGAACTTGAATCTTGGCGGGAGCTCAGGAGCTCAGTAAGTCTCACACTGAGCTGCCGCCATCTTCCACCGATGTCTTGACAAAGTTTCTTTTCATTTACTTTTTTGGAAAGATGTTCTAATGTCTGAATTAAGTGCCTCGTTTGTACAACACCCAAACCTCTTAGAGTAAGGGTTTATTTGTTTTTTCACTTGTTTGGTTTTGTTCCTAATTCCACAAATGAGTTAAATGAGGCTCAAGGTTACAAGACCATTTATCTTGGGCCGCCCATAAAGGTAGATTCCAATTCTAACTTTTTTCAGAAAGCCTTAGGGCATCTTTCTCCATTTCCTTGGCTGAGATAGTCATTTCCTGATAATATTGAAAGTCCTTTACTGGTTTTCTTTTTCTTTCAGTTTAAAAAACATCGACTTTCCATTGTACATACCAATACCTATGCAAAATCTGTGGTGAACATGGCAGATTTGGTAAGTATCAACCTGCTTTAATTTTGCTTTAGGTTTTTAATCTCTGAATTACTAATAGAACGGGCAATATGGTTCATTATTTTTCATTGCTCTAATTCTCACTTCAGCCAAGGCAGAAGTTCCTCGTGAGCTTGCCATAGACTTCACTTTGGTCTCTGTGAGGGAAGAAGCAATTGTTAAAGTTTACTCACATATCTGCCTGTATTCCTTCCTTTTCCTATGAAAGACAAAGGTTATTCATAGCCCCTAGTAAAGATGTTCAGTATAATTCTAAAAAGGGACGGAGAACTGTCAGGCAGTTGTGTACCTGCTGCAGCAATGAGACCATTAAATAACCCACTGTGCTTCTTTCTACTTCTTCCCTGCTCAAAAGCCATTCCAGGGCCTTCCCCGAAGTTTAATGAAGCCAGTCAGGCTACATGTATAGCAGCAATCCTTGCCTTGGAGTCTTCTTTGTTCTACTTTATTTTTGTTAGAGAAAAACCTCAAGCACAAATTAGCTATTTTGCTCAGGGGACAAAAAAAAAAATTGGAAGGGAGGGGAGGAGTCCCAGGGGACCCTTAGCATGTACCTAAAAGGAATCTTTGGTTTTTAAATTTTCTTTGAGTATTGCTCAGTATATAATTTGATTCTGTATTCTTTAAGGAAAATGCATGTAAATTAGAATAACAGTCTCTTAAAAGCAGCAACCCACAGCATTTCTATGAAACTAGCTTTGTAGTATGATTGGTAAACTGTTTGATTTTACCACATGTACAGCTTGTGTGTTCATTTTGTTAATATATCAGATATATAAAGACCAACTTAAGACCAGGATTGTATTGGTTGCCATGGAAACCTGGGCAGCTGACAACAAGTTTGCCATATCTGAAAACCCATTGATCACCCTACGTGAGTTTATGAAATACAGGAGAGATTTTATCAAAGAGAAAAGTGATGCAGTTCATCTTTTTTCGTACGTAACTTATTTTGTAATGATTTACTACCTTTTTTGTTGTTGTAGCTCCTTGTTGGATGTTCTGTTATTTATGACTGAGAAGTACTACATAATACAATTAATTTTTGAGATAGCAGTGTATTTGGAAGAAGTCTTAAAATTTTAAAGTGTAGATTGAAATTGTAGTGTAAAGTTAAGTGAATTAATTTTGTTATTTTTATCATTGAATATTTGTTTCATTGAATTTTTAAAGAGACTTAATCAGAACAAATACTTAGTAAAACTACTGTTCACACTGTTACTATCCCTAGCAAGTGATGAATTCATAGTCTTTAAATTTCTGCATTTTTTTTTTGCCAGTCCTGGGCTTGAGCTCAGGGCCTGAGCACTGTTCTTGGACTTTTTTTTTCTTTTATTTTTAATTGAATTTTATTACTGGGGTAACATAGAGGGGTTACAGTTACATTCATCAGGTAGTGGGTACATTACTTCTTTTTAAAAATATTTTTATTGTAATTAATAGAAGGGTTACATTATATTCACCAGATAGAAGGTGCATAACTTCACAAGCATTGATACCCTTTCTCATGACATGGTCCCCATTTCCCTCCCCACCTTCCCCCCCTCCCGCTTATCTTGATTTCCTTCCTTCCCTATCCAATTTCAAATAACCAGTTAAGCACCTAGAGCTCCGGCTCTAGAGCCTCAGCACCACTTCCGGCTTCTTTCTATGTATGTGGTACCGAGGAATTGAACAGGGGTCTTTGTGCACGGTAGGCAAGCACTCTACCACTAGGGTAAACTCCCGGCCCAAATTTCTGCCTTTTAAATGTTGATGTTGTCTTTTGATTTCTAAGGTGAGAACTAAATTTATAAAGTTTATGTTTTGGTTTTTGATCACTCTTGCCATTTCGATTTTCATGGCACTGTATGTTATATTTAATATATAGCAAAATATTTATGCTAGCAAAATATATATGCTAACATTTATTAAAACTTATCACTCAAACTTAAGAGCTATTGCAGTTAATTATAATTGGAAAGTAGAATTCATAGAGTAGGGGTAACTTTTAATTTTTTTATAATTTAAAATTTAGAGAAAAGTTGCTCAAGTATTATAAAGTGGTCACTCTTCCCCCACCCTACCCCTTTAGTCTTTAAGCTGAAAAATCTTCTTCACCTTAATGCTTTTCAAAAGAATAGAACAGCTATTTCATGGACTTCTCATGGGCACATATGATGGTTTCCCATTATGAGAGCGAAATGATGTATTATTGGTAGAAGCATTGCAGAAGTGATTTTGTGTTCTTGCAGTGCACTATATCTGCAATTACAAAAAATCAGCATACTTCAATTTAGATAGTTATTGATTCTGTAAGGAAATATCCCTCAGAAATCATTTTCTCTAGGCATGTAAACAGTTTTCACATTACCTGGGGAATATGCATCTATAGAAATCTTATGTGCACTGAGAAAAATCGATGTGGTAAATTAATAATGAGACATGCTTGGATGGTTGAGCTCTAATCAGTAAGCATTTTTCATTTCCTTTTCTAAAAGGGGAAGTCAATTTGAGAGTAGCCGGAGCGGGGCAGCTTATATTGGTGGGATTTGCTCGTTGCTGAAAGGAGGAGGCGTGAATGAAGTAGGTGTGAACATCTGTACAATACAAAGTGGTATGATGGCTGAAAATGTTTTCCTAATATTTCAAAGATAATTTCTTAGTAGTACACAGATTTCAAAAGTTAGACTCTCTTATTTACAATCAATATGGTTACTGTACATGACCAGAGTAGAATAGGGAGGTAACAGAAGATAAAACTTTCTCATGTTCTACTTAGACTGATATGTAGACTAAGCAGTTTATATATGATCTTTACCTTAACTTTCATTGAATATAAAGCCCTATTAATGACTGAATGATTTTACAGAGATTTGCTTAATTCTCAGAAGAACTGAATTTTTTTCATATATTTTTTATTGTAATTAATAGAAGGGTTACATGATATTTGCCAGATAGATGGTGCATTAATTCCCATACATTGATACCCTTTCACATGTCTTGGTCCCCATTTCCCTCCCCCCCCATCCCCACCCCTCATCTTGTTTTCCCCCGTTCCCTATCCAATTTCAAATAACCAAATACAAATATATCCAATATATCAGGTAACAAAGTGAGATACTGTAACAATATGAGAGATAATATAGTACATTGAGGACAACAATCACTCATTATATGGCTTTTGTTTCTATATCCTGGAGGTCCTTTCATTTAGTGTCATACTATATGGCCTTATGTATCTAAGTTTTGCTCTATTGTAAATCTCTGCTAGGAGAGCCCAAGGTTTCTACTGATTATGACAAATGAGGGAAACCATTGAGCCTAAGTTCCTTTGAGTCTGGCTTACTTCACTTAATATGATCTTTTCCAAGTCTAACAAATGGGGCAATGTCATTCTTTCTGACAGCAGCATAGAATTCCATTGTGTACAAATACCACATCTTGTTGATCCACTCATCAACTGAGGGACATCTAGGTTGGTTCCATATCTTTGCTATGGTAATAGTGCTGCAATGAACATTGTTGAGAAGCACTGAATTTTGGACTAGCAAGCCAGTTGAATCTTTTCTTTTCTCAGTCTTTGACAAAGTTGGGAAAATAAGTATAGCTCTCCCAAAAGTTCTCTTTACCCCTAATACACTGAACTTGAAGGATATTTCAAAATAAGTATACTTAAATCTTTAGAAGCTTGCATATTGAAAAAAAAATCCTTGGTTTTATTTTAAATTTCTATTGTTCCATACCACTACTGTTTTCTGTTTTCTATTTGTGTTTCAGAAGAGCGCTTGAACACATAAAGCAAAACATATTCAAATGATTTCTACAGATGTTTTTAAATTTTGTATTATTCAAAACTCTGGTATAATGGTAAATGAGTGCTAAGTTCTTTAGCAATGTTTCCTAGTAAAATTTAGAAATTATATTTATGTTTCAAAGCTCAAAAATTTGTTATTTTTGTGGCACTTAGTCTTTTTTGTAAGACCCAAACAACCTGGATTCATTTCTTATTACTTTTTCCCAAATGAACATGCTCTAAGGAGTTTAGCCTCTGTTGAAAAAAATTGATTAGAAATTACTTCTTTTCAATTCTATTGTGACGTTCTTCTATGGTTCATCTTGAATGAATTTCACTTATGTATATGTTATTTTCATTTTTTGTTTTTCAGTTTGGAAAAACCGATTTAATGGCAGTTACGCTTGCCCAGTCATTAGCCCATAACATTGGTATTATCTCAGACAAAAGAAAATTAGCAAGTGGTAAGTTTTAGTATGAGTGTGGTTTAGTTGTATTTAAAGTAGACTACTGGTTATATATTTTGTACAATGAGATTCTGTGATTCAATTGTTTTATTAGGAGACTGGAGGTGATAATAGAAGGTAAACAAGGCTGCTTTCAAACGTTTCTGTCTATATAGTAAAAGCTTAAAGTCACTCTTAGATTCAGAGCTGAATTTAACATAAGAAGGGGTAAAAAATAATCTCATCTGGGGAATTTGAAATATCCTAGGTGTGTAGCTTCCACACAGTGCTTAATTGTGGTTTATTAGAAAGATATAAGTATGCACAGAAAGACTCTCCTTGACAGGATCAGTCCTGATGAAGGCATTAATAAAAGCATGATGAAGCTGAACATGCTAGGTAGGTATAGCATGTGTAAGAATGCCTCTTTCCTAAGTAGATGAAATTACTTCACCGTGAGATGTCCAATACTATGTATTTAGAGTAACAATTTTATTATAGCCATATTTATTATCCTAGTAATACATCTTATAAATGAGGTCAGGTATAATAACAATGATAATCACTTAGTTATTATCACAAGTAATCATTACTTGTGATATGTGACTAAATATCCTGTTATCTGTAGTTACTCACCTAATTCTCAAGATAATTATAGAAAATATCCCCAGTTTTAGCTCTATTTACAGATGAAGTGATATGATCTTCAAAAGAGTAATATCGCCAAGATATACACATATATGAAGTGGCAAATCCAACTCTTCCTGGTTTTGAGGCCCTTGTGCTGAACTAATGTACATACTGCCCTCTACTAAAAAAAAAAAAAAGCTTTTTAAAATAGGCAAGGAACTAGAATCATTCTCCCAATCTTAGGAAATTGAGATCCTGTACCATGTCTTTGGCATTTGATTGACTCTTTCATTTGAGCCATTTTTAAGTACACTGTTCAAAAATATGGCCATTGAAAAGCAAGTGAAGTTTAGGTAAAAATTCCATCACTGTGTAAGGTCAGGGTACATTTTTGTTGTTTATACACTGCATAAAAAGTTGTTTTGTTCTCTTGTAGGTGAGTGTAAATGTGAAGACACCTGGTCAGGATGCATAATGGGAGATACTGGGTGAGCATCTCTACTCAAAAAATAATCACTCAGTTTACCTATGACATTTCCATAGCCTCACACATAAGAACAATCAGAAGTAAATACTCTTAATGGCCCTACATATAAAAATACTTCACAAAACAGCCTGTGACATACGGTGTTAAGTTACTTAACCTCAGAAAGTTTTCAGTCTTGAATCTAGGCTAGAAATACAATGAGAACAGAGCTATTCTTGATAATTTATGTTTTACTTACAATGTGTTATAGGCATTACAGGAATTCAGCTATAGGAATTGAAGTATGACTTTAAAAAGTAAAACTAAGACAAATAATTTATATGTGTATATAAAAATAAATTTCTTTAAGACTTGAAAAAAATCATATTAAGTGAAGTAAGCCAGACCCAAAGGAACATAGGCTCAATGATTTCCCTCATTTGTCATAATTAGTACACATCTAGAACTCTCCTAGCAGAGAATTACAATCGCTCAAAACCTAGATACATAAGGTCATATCATATAGGATGAGACTAAATGAAAGGATCTCTAGGATATGGAAACAAGAGCTTTATATTGTGTGATTGTTGTTCTTCATGTACTATGTTTTTTCTCTTCTCTTTTTCTTGTCCTTATGATTAATCTTGTATTGTTACTGTATCTGACTTTGTTACCTGATATATTATATATATGTTTATTTGTTTATTTGAAATAGGAAAGGGAAGGGGGAAACAAGGTGTTTAGGATAGGTGGTGGAAGAAAATAGGGATAAAAACACAAGTAGGTTCATTACTTCTCAATGTGTGTGAACTAATGCACTACTACCTGATGAATGTAATTGTAAGCCCTCTATACATTATCCCAACAATAAAATAAATAAATAAACTAAATTAAACTGGAAAAAAAGGATTTCCTTTAGAGGAACGTTTTTTCTAGCAGTGAGTGGTGTAAATAGACTGAGCTCCACCAATACATTTGGTCTAGAGGGAAATGAAGTTGTGACCTCCTACTATGTTGTTGCAGAGCTAAGTCATCCTAGACTTTGACTTCAAAAGGTTCTGCACTGTGAGCTAGTGCTTTTGTACTAGCTTTTGTAGAAAGCTAACTCAAGTATGACTAAAAGGATAAATGGGGACTTTGATGAGATCTCTCTTTGTATTGACTATCTTGCAAGGATATGGGTGAATTAGACAAGGTGATAAGAATAACAGCTGGGTGTTAGGCATTGAAGAGAAAAAAGGAAGTAATATATGAAGAAAAATTTCTAATTAAGATTAAGCTTTGCAGCTGGGTGCTAGTGGCTTATGAGCCTGTAATCCTACTTTTCAGGAGGCTGAGATCTGAGGATTGAGGTTCTAAGCCAACATAGGCAGGAAAGTCCTCAAGACTCTTATTTCCGGTTTACCACTCAAAACCCAGAAGTTAAGCTGTGGCTTAACATTGTAGAGTGCTAGCCTTGAGCAAATTTAGCTCAGGGACGATACCTAGTTCTCAAGTTCAAGTCCCACAAGTTAGTAACAAAAAGTCAGGGGGAGAAGGAGGAGGATGAGGAAGAGTTTTATTTGGAATGTTACATCCAAAATGCTCTTTGGTTTGCAACCTAGTTTTAATATTTAGGAACCATTACAAAATAATAAATTTCTAATTCTTAGATTTAAATTGTAGGTACTGTTCCACTTGCACATGTTTCTTTTGGATGTATATGCAAATAATAAACAACTCCTAATCCACAAATAAATGTACTAACTGAATAGCTCTCTTATAGGCTGAATGTGAACATTCTACCTAGGTGGATTTCATTTTTCATTTTAAAGAAAACTGTTTAGCTTGAACAATGATCAATTTTAAGACACATAAATATAAGCAAACATTGTATACACATATGGATTTTCTGGTCTCCCTCAGGTATTATCTTCCGAAAAAGTTCACCCAGTGTAACATCGAAGAGTACCATGACTTCCTCAATAGCGGGGGTGGTGCCTGTCTGTTCAACAAACCTTCTAAGGTAATAAATATACCCAAGAGTTCTTAATCATTCTTCTTTCTGCAGCATTATGAAAAACAATTCCACCCCCCTGGACCTTTCCATTGAACATGCTTGTTATAGTTATGCTAACTATTCACATTTTCAAAGCCAGCATTAGCATGGAGCACTTGAGCTGTTCTGATGGCAATAGCAGATAGAAATGCATATTTAGTTTTGTTGTTGATTTATATATATTCTTCTAGTTAGAAAAGTGTGTATGGGGGTATGGGTTTCTTTATTTATAGATGTGCATAATTTACCATTCTGTAATCTGAAAACTGGCTAACTTTCAGCTTATAGAAATTGTTTACTATTGTTTTATCATATGGACGTTATTTTCAATAGATGCTAAAATTTATGATGAGTTGCAAAATAAAGTAAAACTTAAAAATGTACTCTTGGAACAAGGACTCAATATTTGCATACCCAATGCTATGGACATGGTATTGGAAATATAAACACAACTACATAGACATAAAAATCTATGACTCTATAAACATGTTTTATTATATAAATTAATATGTATCTATGACATACAAACCCTCAGCCTAATTTTGATTATGTTCTAAAATCTAAGTGCCAGTGATTGTATATAGAGATTCCCTTCTTGAATACTTGTTTGTTAAATACGTCATTTGAAATATGATGTAAAAATCAATGTTAAGGGGCTGGGAGTTTGGTCTAGTGGTAGAGTGATTGTCTAGCATGTACGAAGACCCAGGTTCGATTCCTTGACACCACATACATAGAAAAAAGCTGGAAGTGGTGCTGTGGCTCAAGTGGTAGAGCTCTAGCCTTGAAAAAAGTCCAAGGAACGTGCTCAGGCCCTGAGTTCAAGCCCCACAACTGGAAAAAAATTAAAACTAAAATCAAATCAAATCAGATCAATGTTAATAAATTCTTTAATAAAAAAAGAAAAAAATGTACTCTTGAAAAGGCCAAAAGGACAAATTATTTCATTTCTCTGCAAAGCTGTATTAATAGTAAGAGGTATACCATATAATAAATGAACAGTAAATATTTTAGTCATTGTAATATTCATAAAAACTATAATTTTAGGAAGAAGATTGGTTAATAAAGGGCTTTTCACAGATGTGCAAACTTGATTCTCACAACAATTTTAGATAGCTAATTAGTTAGGTAGACAGCTAATACTATTATTCTTGTTTAAGATAGTAAAGTCTTACCAGGCACCAATAGTTCACCTCTGTATCCTAGCTACTCAGGAGGCTGAGATACAGAGAAGTGCAGTTCAGAGTCAGTCTGGCAGAAAACAGTACATGGGACTCCATCTCTAAAATAACAAGCAATTTTTTTTTCTGGAGGCATGGTGGTACAGTATCAGCAGAAAAAGTTTGAATTCTTGAGATCAAATTTTAGAAATGTTGAAAAAAAAGTAAAATTTCTGAATATTACAGTTCGTTGTATCAAGATTTTATTTTAATTTACTCCTGTCAGTTGAGCCAAAAACTACACATATACAAGGCCTTTTAACCTAAACATTTTGGACTTCAAATCTCTTGTTTTCTAAGGGAGGGGGTGGAGGGAGGGAAATGGGGAGAAAAACATGACAGGGGGTATCAATATGTGTGAAGTAATGCACACACATTACTTGTGGATATAACTGTAACCCCTCTATTAAATACAATAAAAATATTAAAATTTTTAAATTATAAAAACATCTCTTGTTTTCTGACTGACATGGAATTTTATGGCTTTATTTAGTGGCAATATTATTTTTTTAATATTTTTTATTGTAATTAATAAAAGGGTTACATGATATTTGCCATATAGAAGTTACATTAATTCACATACATTGATACCCTTTCACATGTCTTGGTACCCTTTACCCTCCACCTTACCGCCCCTCCTCCCCCATCTTGGTTTTCCCCCCTTCCTTATCAAATTTCAAATAACCAAATACAAATAAATTCAATATATCAGATAACAAAGTGAGGAACTGTAACAATATGAGATACTCAAGGGACAGCAAAGGAGATGAGAGATAACATAGTACATTAAGGACAACAATCATTCGTTATATGGCTTTTGTTTCAGTATCCTGGAGGTCTTTTCAATTAGCTTCGTACTATATGGCCTTATGTATTAAGGTTTTGCTCTATTGCAGATCTCTGCTAGTAGAGCCCAAGGTTTCTACTGATTATGACAAATGAGGGAAACCATTGAGCCTAAGTTCCTTTGAGTCTGGCTTACTTCACTTAGTATGATTTTTTCTAAGTCTTTCCATTTCCTTACAAATGAGGCGATGTCGTTTTTTCTGACAGCAGCATAGAATTCCATTGTGTACAAATACCACAACTTGTTGATCCACTCATCAACTGAGGAACATCTAGGATGGTTCCATATCTTTGCTATGGTGAATAATGCTGCAATGAACATTGTTGTGCTAGGGGATTTAGTATGTCCTTGTTTCTGGATGGTTGGGTAAATGCCAAGTAGTGGAATTGCTGGGTCATAGGGGAGTTCTATGTTTAGCCTTTTGAGGCACTGCCATACTGCTTTCCATAGTACTTGAACGAGTTTGCACTCCCACCAACAGTGTAGTAGTGATCCCTCCTGGCCACATCCCCTCCAGCATCTGTTATTATTCGTTTTCCTGATCCTGGCCATTCTAACTGGAGTGAGGTGGAATCTTAGAGTTGTTTTGATCTGCATTTCTTTTATGACCAGAGATGTTGAGCATTTCTTCATGTGTCTATAGGCCATTTTTATTTCTTCTTCAGAGAAGACTCTCTTTAATCTTTGGCCCATTTTTTAATGGGATGGTTGTTACTTTGGAGATTAGTTTTGGAGTGATTCAATTTTTTGAGTTGTTGATATATTTTAGATATGAGGCCTTTGTCCGTTGTGTGGTTGGTGAAGATCTTCTCCCATTCTGTAGGCTTCCTAATTAATTTACTAGCTATGTCCTTTGCCATACAGAAGCTTCGCAGTTTAATGCAGTCCCACTTATCCAGCCTTTCTCTGATTTGTTGTGATTCTTGGTCCTTATTAAGAAAGTTTCGACCTGTGCCAAGGAGGCCTAGTGTATCTCCTATTCCTTCCTGTAAAGTTTTCAGTGTGTCAGCTTTTACCTCCAGGTCTTTGATCCATTTGGAGTTAATTCTAGTGCAAGGTGACAAAGAAGGATCCAACTTTACTTTTCTGCAGGTGCTTAACCAGTTCTGTCAGCACAACTTGTTGAAGAGGCTTTCTTCCATTCTATTTTTTTGGCTCCCTTGTCAAAGATTAGGTGGCCATAAGTCTGTGGTTTAATATCTGGGTCCTCAGTTCTATTCCATTGGTCTTCAGGCCTGTTCTTGTGCCAGTACCAAGCTGTTTTGATAATTATAGCCCTGTAATAGAGTCTAAAGTTTGGTATTGAAATTCCTCCAGCACTGTTCTTTCTGCTAAGAAGTGTTTTTGCTATACGGGGTCTTTTATTATTCCATATGAAATTTTGAATTGCCTCTTCTATTTCTTTAAAGAATGCCATTGGGATATTGATGGGTATGGTGTTGAATTTGTAGATAGTCCTTGGCAAGATTGTCATTTTCACAATGTTGATTCTTCCAATCCAGGAGCATGGGAGGTTTTTCCATTTCCTTAGTTCTGCTTTAATTTCCTTTTTTAGGGTTTTAAAGTTTTCATCAAAAAGGTCCTTTACATTCTTAGTTAAGCTAATTCCTAGGTACTTTATTTTGTTTGAGGCTATTGTGAAAGGAATTGCTTTCCTGATTATTGCCTCATTCCTTAGTGGCAATATTATTATATATTTTTATTTGACAACCTTTATTAGACCCAACTTGTTATATATGTTGAATATGTAAATCCAGGCAAGCATATATATGTATATGGAAGGTAAAAGCAAGCGTAAGTAGGTACTTGTATTTGCTTTCTCGTTTATAAGTGAAGGAAACAGGTATGGCGCCATAGGAGCATCAAAAACCTTTGCGATTGTGTTTTCCATTTTAGATCTTTTTTGGTTTTCCTTCCACAGCTTCTTGACCCTCCTGAATGTGGAAATGGCTTCATTGAAGCGGGAGAGGAATGTGACTGTGGGACCCCTGCAGTAAGTCTCGGGTAGTTTTGAAGACATTTTTTTAAGGTAACTTAGTATCACTCCAGGTTGACACAATGATATATACATACAGAGTAAGAGTCATACCTGGAAATTTTATAGGATTTGTGGATGGAAGAGTATTTTTGTGAGTTTGTATATGTACTTTCAGAAAATATCCTGGTATTTTCAGAAAAATGATGACTGTTCATTCTTTGACATCTTGTGAATGTTTGTATTATTTAGGAATGCATTCTTGAAGGAGCAGAGTGTTGTAAGAAATGTACGTTGACCCAAGACTCCCAATGCAGTGATGGTCTCTGTTGTAAAAAATGCAAGGTAAATAATTTTGACTTCTGACCAAAGGACTGAAAGAAGGACACATGTGATTTAAAAATATAAAACAAGCCAGGCCCTGGTGCCTCATGCCTATAATCCTAGCTACTTAGGAGGCGGAGATCTCAGGATCACAGTTCAAAGCCAGCCTGAGCACAAAAGTCCTTGAGACTCTTATTTCCAATTAACCACCAGAACACCAGAAGTAGCACTATGGCTCAAGTGGTAGAGCCTTGAGCTGAAGAGCTCAGGAATAGTACCCAGGCCCTGAGTTCAAGCCCCAGGACTGACAAAAAAAACTATTAAGACATAATAAATGACTAAATGCCAGAGGCATAATTACTACTGTCCTTCCTGCCTAAAAATATTTTGTCCTAGATCTTATACCAAGTAAGAGGCTCCTGAACCTTGGATAATTATCAGAGGCTATCCTCTTCATTCTGCCTCCCTGAAGAACAAATGTATTAAATGAAACCACTTTTGGTAACTTTTCCTTTCTTTTTCCATGCCGGGAAAGTACACCATATATTCTTCTTCTTACTGTTTGGTGTATCTCCTACATTCACTTTTGAGGAAGAAGTGAGAGAGACGCTTTAGATATGACCATCCAAGCCTTGCACATTTTGTTGGCATGAGTTAAGAATGTATCTTTATACATTTTGTCCTATTGCATCTTCCCAACACAGCACATCCTGATCACCTAATTCCAAAAATGTATTCCTTTACTTTAAGACTAATAGTTATTTTGAAGTTTATCTCAACTATTTTCTTTATTTTCCGGAAGAAATCAAGTTTCTAAAAAAAAAAAGTCTTTTTATACAATTGATATCTTATGTGGTGTCATAGTGTCTATATTTCTGAAGCTTAATGTCTGTTTCATTGTGTACATTTTGTGAGCCAAGATAGACATTTCCACAGTAATTGGGATAGGTTCTCAATACATATTTGTTCAGTGGATGAATAAATATGCCCAGCATTGTCCATGATAGTTTGCTGACTGAGTAGCTTTAATGAGTTAAAGGGGGATGGCTGATTAAACCGTCATAAGGAGTGTCCACTCTGTGTCTAAGAATGTGCTAAGCACTTTTATTTTATAACACCTTGTATGTAGATTTCTCAGTCAGACACCATTGGCATTCTTGGATGAATAATTCTTTGTTATGAGGGTTTATCTTGGGAATGGTAGGATGTTGAACAGCATCTGGGGAGTCTACCCATTAGATTCTAGAAGCAACCAACCCTCCCAGTGGTGACAACCAAAACTTACTCTTCATTCACTTCTACATGCCTCCTTAGGGGAATGAATCAGCCCCACGAGACCTTTGTCTTAGCCAATACTCCTAACACACTTTTGGGAAAGACACTATTATTCCAACTTTTACAACTGAGTGATCCCAATCCCAGAGAAGTTAAATAGCTGCTGAGACCCACTCAGCTAGAAAGAAGAGCTGTGCAGTTTTAGCCCAACTTGCTGTAAGTGGTTTCTGCTATTTCCACTCTGGAAGCTTTTTTTTTTTTTTTTGCCAGTCCTGGGCTTGAGCTCAGGGCATGAACTCTCTCCTTGGACTTTCTCAAGGCTAGAGCTCTACCACTTGAGCCTCAGCACCACTTCCGGCTTTTTTCTATGTATGTGGAACCGAGGAATCGAACCCGGGTCTTCATGCATGCTAGGCAAGCACTTTAACCACTAGGCCAAACTCCCGGCCTCTGGAAGCTTTTTAAGGCAGTCAGGCACTGCAGAGATCTCTGAAAGTGTGCTCTCTCTCTCTCTCTCTCTCTCTCTCTCTCTCTCTCTCTCTCTCTCTCTCTCTCTCTTTCTCTGAAAAAAAAAAAAAACCAAACAAGCAGATTAAACCAAATGTGGAACAGGCAGACTTTGATTTTGGCTACATACCTCCTTATTCAGTCCTCATCTTCAAATACCACAGCAGGGGATGTAAAACCTTTTATGTTAAATTTGGTGGTTTAAAGTTCTCCCTTCTGTCAAATACATGCAACTGCAACATTTTTCTTTCACTTAGAGAATTAGGTTTTTTGTGAAGAACAAGTTCAAAATGATTGAAATTAAAGTACATAGAATAAAGCAGCATAGTTATTGTCCTGAAAAATAAATTACCAGCCAGCCAATTATTTTCACCTCTTCCTTTACTTCTCACCCCCAATCCTGAATTCCTGTGGAAACTGAAAACTGAGTTGTGAATGGAGAATAGGGATTAAGAGATGAGAAATTGTATGTATCCCTGTTTTTCTACATATATTCACAATAACGTATGTATTAGCCAATGGTTACAGATAATTTCTGAAAAAAGTTACACTGAAAATACTTCAGCCTTGATTTACAAGAAAATGTCTGTCTCAATTGCTCAGTTCTGCTTTGTAAGGCAGCCATATAAAACACAGAGATAAAAGTATGTGGCTATGTTCCAGTGAAATTGTGTTTACGATAGGCAGTCAGCCAGTTTTGCCTTTAGGCCACAATTTGGACTCTAGCTCTACAATTTTACTTGCTTACTTTGCATTTTCTTCTTCCCATTATGTTATAATAAGGATTTTTGGTCAGTTTATTTCTTGCTGTATCTTGACACACATTCTTTTCCCCAAAATTCCTGAAAATGCTTAAAATCTATACTCTCATCTGTATTTCATATCAAATCTACTGATATTTGTGTTAAATATTCTAAAACCAAAAATGTGAAATTATTCCTTATTTTCATGGCCCATTCTTCTCCATCAAAATACAAATTGCTTGTGAGCAGGATTCTTGTATTTTGTTCTCCATTGAGTCTTCAAGGACTCAAATAGCATATGGCATATTGTAAATGCTTAGGAAATACTTGAATGAGTGAATGAATGAATATAAATCTTACTGAGATCTTTTAAAATATAACTTTTCAAATCCTAGTGGGATTGGCAGAGGGCTTACATATGAGAGCAACAGAATTCAACTACTGACAGGATTATGAGGAGAGAAATTTGTATAGAATACATGTGGTTTGTGTATGTGTATGTGTATGTATGTGTGTGAGAACAATACTGTATATGTTTGTGTGATCAGAGACAAAGTATAAATTTCCAGCCCCAAATGTCAGTATTTTGAAGATAGAAAAAGAAGAAAGAGGAGCATAGTACTATTCGGTTTCGTTACAAGGAATACTCTTGTAATTTAGAAATACAATGAAGTTTAGAATTTATTTACAACTGTGTACATAAAAGAAGTATTTGAAGTAATCGGTAATGAAGGAATGAAAAAAATCCCTAAAGTCTTATCATTGGGCATAAATAGTAGAGGTATTCAAATAGTCAAAGACCAAGATTTGCTATGTAAGATGAGGTTGGGAAAAGAAGAGAAGAGAAAGCTTGGGAGGAAATAGCTGGGCTAGAAAAGCTAGCTTTTGTAATTCATCCCAAAATGTAACTTTTGAATACTTTTGCAGATAAGAGGAAAAAATATTGTATGATGAAGCTATCAATAAGAATGAAGTCCTAGGGGCCTCGGGCTGAAGTGATAGAATGCCTGCCTAGCATGCATGAAGCCCTGGGTTTGATTCCTTGGTACCACATACACAGAAAAGGCCGGAAGTGGTGCTGTGGTTCAGGTGGTAGAGCGTTAGTTAGCCTTGAGAAAGCTCAAGGACAATGCCCAGGCCCTGAGTTCAAATCCCTAGACTGGGGGAGGAAAAAAGTCCTAAATCCCAAAGTTAATCACTAGGAAGAGTTACAGAATTAAGGCTTAGCACATGATTCAGCAGCAGTGGGCAGCTAGCCTAACAAGTCCAAGGCCCTTCAAAAACAAAACTAATCAAGACAGCACTGCAGAAACAGCATGTGGGATTGTCAGCACTTTGACTATCTTGTTGTCTTGTGGCTAGTTCTCTCAAGCACTGCCCTGCTGTAGCAGGAGATGGTGAGGCTTCCATGCGATGTATAAAACCATTTCTTTGAACATGAGAAACTGTCTCTTTAAAATATTAAAGCAGCACTGGTTCAATAATGGTAGCTTTTGCAGACTACCATCTTAACATAGTTTAAGGTATTCCTGTTCAAATAATATTCTCTCTGGGGCTGGGATTTTGGCCTAGTGGTAGAGTGCTTGCCTAGCATGCATGAAGACCCAGGTTTGATCCCTCAGTGCCACATACTTAGAAAAAAAGCCAGAAGAAGTGCTGTGACTCAAGTGGTAGAATAGTAGCCTTGAGGAAAAAGCCCAAGGACAGTGCTCAGGCCCCGAGTTCAAGGCCCAGGACTGGCAAATAATTTTGCTTTGCTTGTATGTATTTGCTTATTTATTTATTTATTGTCAGTTGTGGGGCTTGAACTCTGGGCCTGGACGCTGTCCCTGAGCTCTTCAGCTCAAGGCTAACACCCTACCCTTTGAGCCACAGCACCACTTCCTGTTTTCTGGTGGTTAATTGGTGATAAGAGTCTCTCAGACTTTAGTGCCCAGACTGGCTTTGAACCATGATCCTCATATCTCAGCTTCCTGAGTAGCTGTGATTACAGGCGTGAGGCACTGTGCCACTTTACTTGTTTTTAGATAAGAGTGTTGGTCCTTCTGGAGTTTTATACATTGATTTTTATTTATTTTAGTTTCAGCCTATGGGGACTGTGTGTCGAGAAGCAGTGAACGATTGTGATATTCGTGAAACATGCTCAGGAAATTCAAGCCAGGTAATTTATAAGATGTTCTCTCTAAATCCCATTAGAAAAAACTGGGGATATCTTTAGTGCATTGATCCCTCCCTAACCCCACCCCAAGAGAAATGCAAATGAACAAGAGGCAACTCTTTCACGTCATCTCTCATGATCTTTTTATTTTTCATGAATTCAAGTTTTAAGAGTCAAAACTCAAACAAATGCTCACCACAATTTTGCCTTGATAAGCAGAATTAGGACTGCATTCACTAAATACATTTTATTTATTTTCTTTTCTCTGTTTCTTACTTTAGTTCTTTCTTTCTTGTCACTTCTTCCTTTGCTTTTTCTGTTCTTCCCTGGGAGTTGTGATCTTTTGTTGTTTTAGACATGGATTTATTGTGTAGATTTATTGTGCCTCTGCCTCCCAGGGGATGGGATTGCAAGTCTGTCCCATCATCCTTAGCTTAAAAGCATTTTCTTTTTCTCTATTTAGTAAAAGAAGAAACAGACTCACCTCATTTAACTGAAACAGAAGTCAGCTAAAGCATATATAACTGGAGAGTTTTAGTCTTGAGAACAGACTCTTTTCTCTCTTACTTATCTGAAATAACAGTCTCACCTTTACCATTAGTCATTGTCCTTGAATTTAATAGCATTTAGTCCACTTATATGCTGGAGACATTGAAAACTGTTGAGAATTCAAAATGATCAGTGTAGAAAATATCTGTGCAACCTGTAATGCTAGCTGCTTAGGAGGCATTGTCCCTGAGCTCTTCAGCTCAAGGCTACCACCCTACCCTTGAGCCAAGCTCCACATCCCCTTTTCTAGAGGTTAACTGGAGATAAAAGTCTCAGGTCCTTTTGTGCCCAGGCTAGCTTTGAACCTTGATCCTCAAATCTCAGCCTCCTGAGCTAGAATTACAGTCATGAGCCACTGCATCTGCTGCACTGGTTATTTTTTAAAGTCTTGCTGTGCATATAGGCATGGAATAGACCATAATCTACCTGTTTTAGGCTCCCAGTTGTGGCTGGAATGACAGGCATGAACCAAAAATTTGTGAGATCAAATCTCACAACCCCCATCCCAGGCTGCCCTCGAACTGCAGTCCTTCAAATCTCAGCCTCTTATTTAGCTTGAGATAGCAAGCACATATTGATGCGTCCAGCTACAGCTTGAGATGGGAGTTGTACGTTTCTTTTTTTTTTTTTTTACCCTAGCTTGCCTCAAAATGGAATTCTTCCAAACCGGGTCTCCAAGTAACTAGGATTTCAGGTTTGAGCTACCTAGCTCTTATTATTTGTTCTTTGGATATCAAAAAGTCTCTGAGATGTGTGGAGACATATATCTAAAGTGCCTTACCAATGTCGTTTCCTCTAGGACATTACCAGTTATGTGACTGCTTCATCTGTGTATGATAATGAATTTTTCCCTTCACTACATTCTCTGGATGCATATTTAGTCTCTTGAACAATGGTATTTACATCCTCATTGTCACCTTTTTTCTTTCTATAACTCCATTTACATCAAGTCAGTAGTACTGGAGTGTGAATTTAGGGTCGTAAGCTTGCTATAGGAACATTCTACCTCCTAAGCCACACCCCTAGCCCAGTTTTTTGTTTTGTTTTTTGCTTTAGTTAGTTTTTAAATAAGGTTTCACTTTTTTTCTTGGGGTGGGGGTGAGAGCTGGCTTGGCCTAGACTTCCATCTTCCTGTTTATGTCTCTTGTGTAGTTATAATTACAGACATGCAATGTCATATCCAGCTTTTTTTAAGGCTTTTCTTAAACAGTGAACCTTCCTCTCTGTGCCCCTTGATTAGCTGGTATTATAGGCATAAACCACTATGAAAATGAAGAGTCATTTTTTAAATGAAAGGTCTGTGCTGCTTCTTGTGGTAAAAATAAGAGGACATTATACTTATTGCTTCATCTGTATGAGGAAAAGTACACTGACTTATTTTCTCTTGCTATTATCTCTGGATTTTCTGCTTTAATATATAAAGAGGCTAGATGTGTTATCAGACATAATTTTAAAAATCAGACCTTAAAGAGATTGTTAGTTTAGCCTGATATTTTGTTCTATATTTGGCTGGTTTATAGCTTGTTCTCTCTCCCTAGTGTGCCCCTAATATTCATAAAATGGATGGATATTCATGCGATGGTATTCAGGTAGGAGCTTCACTTTGCTCTGTAGATTTGTCCTGTGGTACCAGAATGAGAGAAAAATATTGGAATGTTACTAAAATGAGAATGTATATCCAATGTATATTGATCAGACTCAGTCTTTCTGTTATATTCCCTCATCCATATACATTCTTCCTTACTATTTTTAATAGGTCATTCTGTCCTTTTCTCTTGTCTGCCATAGGCAGTTATGGTACCATTCCTGGGTATTTGTTTTTCCATTGTAGGGAATTTGCTTTGGAGGAAGATGTAAGACCAGGGACAGACAATGCAAATACATCTGGGGGCAAAGTAAGTAAATAGTGTGGATTGATCATTTTTAAAGAGGATTTCCAGTGGATTTCATAAGGGCAGATTGATTGGAAGTAAATTTATGTCTAGGGGCTTCTTAAGGCTGCTGTAGATTTTAGCTGGGGTACTTTTCTAGAAATTAGAGTCCTTTGAGAAGCCACAGCCCCACACTTCTTGGCTATTTGGCAGCATCAGTGGATGAAAAAGAATGTTCCTTTGCTGCCAGGCAGGTGGAACCCAAGCCAAGTTACATACCTTGGCAAATAGAACAAATGCAATTTTAACGCCTCAGCTGAGTGCCCCAGGACAGCCTTGCATAGCCATATGGGAAGGATGGGGGTGGGGAAAGAATCCTTCACTTAGACCTCAGCATTTTAGTGAGAGTTATTTTTCCCCCACAACAATCTTCTCTCTTAAACTCTGTCTGCCTTTTCTACTTATAGGTGATTTGTTGAGTAGTTTTTCTTTATCAGAAAGATACTTTAATGTTATTACTTGTCAAAGAAAAATATATCACTCTTATTTAAACAATATTATTGAAATCACACTACATTTATATTTTTCCAGAAATATTATTGACAACAAGTTTTTTGTTTTTTGGGGTTTTTTTTTTTTTTTGCCAGTCATGGGCTTGAGCTCAGGGCCTGAGCACTGTCCTTGGACTTTCTCAAGGTTAGAACTCTACCACTTGAGCCTCAGCACAATTTCTGGCTTTTTTCTATGTATGTGGTACCGAGGAATTGAACCCGGGTCTTCGTGCACGCTAGGCAAGCACTCTATCACTAGGCCAAACTCCCAGCCCAACAACAAGTTTTAAGAGCAGTTTTCATTCTAATATTTTGTTTTCTTTGAGATACTGTCTTATAATACAGCCAAAGTTGGTCTCAAACTCTCAACCCTCCTGCCCCATCCTCTTGTGTGCTGGAATTGTAGATATACACCACCATACCTGGCTCTCAAGGACAGTACCCACACGCTGACTTCACATCCCATGACTGAGCTCTTCAGCTCAAGGCTACCTCCTTATTCCTTGAGCCACAGTGCCACTTCTGTTTTCTAGTGATTAATTGGAAGTAGGACTCATAGACTTTAATGCTCAGCCTGGCTTTGAACTGAGAGCCTCAGATCTCAGCTTTCTGAGCACCTAGGATGACAGGCATGAGCAACCATGCCCAGTCCAGAAGATAGTTTGCATTAGGAAAAAAAGCAATTATAATAACAATACTTCTTACAGCAGGACAGGAAATCCTTGCAACAGGAAATACATGCTCTCTTGCTCTAGAAGTAAGAGATGGGGAGGAAAATTAGTTATGCAGCTTGTATGTAGCAAAGAGATATCATTTGTATTTCCTTCATTTGATAAAACTAAGAAGGAATGGAACTACCAACATAATTAGTTATGGTTTAATGCATTAAAAGTTTAGTATCTTTTATCTAAATACTTGGTATTAGAGGTATTATCGATTTTTGAGTTTTAGTTATTTGGGGATATTTGAACATAGATAATCAAATTAGGATTGAGACACAAGTCTAAGTACAAAATTCTTTTATATGCCATAAAAACCTTATGAACATGGCCTGAAGGCAGTTATGTTTAATATTTTAGTGCAAGCACATTTTGATTGTAACTTATCATAGGAGATCAGGTATGGAGTTTTCTACTTGTGACATCACATTGGTGTTCAGAAAGTTTTAGATTTCGGAGCATTTGCTATTTCAAGTTTTTGGGCATGATCACTTAATTCCAACTGTTGTTCTTTGGTTAGTTTTCTAAAGTCATTTGTTTAAATAGTGCTGTCAACCTACCCTGGTCTCAGAAAAGACCAAAAGTTGACCAAAGTGAGGGCATTCTTTAAAATGTTATTTGCCTTTCAGAGATTTACCATGGATTCAATCTTATCTAAATGCAAAATGAAGTTGTTCTTGTACACTTTCAAGAATTAGTAAGAAACATAGAAATTATACAATTGGTTCTTCAATCCAGTCATATTGTGCACTTTTCTTGGTTAGTAACATTTTCTGGGCAGTGAAATTCAAATTTACTCAAGGAGCTGTTTAGTAGCATCATCCTTAGTTTTAGTCAAATGCTGATTTTTTTCAATTGCTGATTTTTATGATGACATAGCCTAAATCACATTAGAGACCTAAATAGATTTTTTTTCCAGATGAGCAGTCATGAAAAAAATTTACCTGAGCCATGGATGTTTATGATATACGAAAGAGAATTTTATAAGCCATGGGTATGTGTTTTGGTTTTGAATATGGATAACACTGTGGTTAGAAAGAAGAAAGAAAAAAAAAAAGAAAAGTCCTTAAGTTGCAGTTTTTCTCAATTGCAAACCTTTTAAAAAACAAATGTTACCTCCAGTGTTGACAGAAAATTTTTCTTCTGCTTCAGAGGTGACAGCATCAGACAAATACTGCTATGAGAAGCTGAATATCGAGGGGACTGAGAAGGGTAACTGTGGGAAAGACAAAGACACGTGGATACAGTGCAACAAGCGGTGAGACAAACCAATACTTAGCCCAGAGCTCATCTCTCAGTCAATCATAACCATAATTTTTGAGTGACCAGGATATTATTGTTTTCTAGTCAACAAAGAATAATCCTATCTTCACCCTTTTCCAAATCCCAACACCTTGACTTTAGGTCAAGCTGTTATATATTTGGAAATTTAGATATAACAAAGCCATCTATTTGGAAAATCGATATATAACTTTGAACAAATATATAACTTTTTCATGTAGAGAACATCTCCCAGCAGCTCAAAAACAGTGAATATTAAAGCCATCAGAATACATTCTCACTGATTTCAAAAACAACAATTGTCCCTGATCTTATATTTAGCCCTTGTTCTTACCAAAGATGTGTGATTTGTTCTCCTGAAGCCTCAGAATATTTGTACATTTTCCAAGTGCTAAATTATGGTCATTATTTACTTTTGCTACCCCAACATTGCATTCCTTCCTTCCTTCATTTAACTCATTTAATTTTGAAATGATACATGATAGTGTAATTTTGAAATGATAGATGAAATTGATATTGTAGCCCAGGCTGGCTTCAGATTTGAGATTCTTCTGCCTCCAGATCACAAGTGCTAGGAATCCAGATGTGTACCATCGAGTCCATCATCTGTCTTTAATCAGTCTCATTTATTTCCATTCCTTTTGCCCTTACCCTACCTATGTTAACTCTCTATTCATTTATTAGTAGTTTTTTTCTGTTTGTTACTAGTCTCTACCATACTTCTATCAGAATAATCTTCTCCTGAGTCATTTTGCTTCCATCAATTCTTTGTTTAACAACTCTCTCTCTCCCTCCCTCTCCCTCTCTCTCTCTCCCTCTCTCTCTCTCTCTCTCTCTCTCTCTCTCTCTCTCTCTCTCTCTCTCTCTCTCTCTCTCTCTCTCTCTCTCTCTCTCTCTCTCTCTCTCTCTCCAGCCCCCCTCTCTGTTGTTGACCCCATGACTCTAACTCTGAGCTTCCATGCACTCACTGAGCAACTTTTTAATTTTTTTTGTTTTCCCATTTTTTTTCTCAAGGCTAGTACTCTCTTACTTGAGCCATAGCACCACTGCCACCTTTCTCTGTGATTAACTGGAAACAAGAGTCTCTGACTTTCCTGCCCAGGATGGCCTCAAACCATGATCCTAAGATCTCAGCCTCTCGAGTTGCTAGGATTACAGGCATGAGCCCCCAGCTCCTGGTCCATTTTTTAACTTTCACTAGTTTCACTAAACATTAATTGGGTATACCCTGGGCTCTGTTTAGCAAGGCTTGAGTAAGCATGGATGCTGGAATTTTTAGAAATGTTCTCATTTTATGGATGAAGAAAAGGCGGTACAGTCAATGAATTTGCACTGTCACTGAGATGTCATAAAAATGAAATTAAACACAAGATGAGGGGTGGGGGGGGGAAGGGAAATGGGGACCAAGACATGTGAAAGGGTATCAATGTATGGGAATTAATGCATCATTTATCTGGCAAATATCATGTAACCCTTCTATGAATTACAATAAAAATATATTTTAAAAAATGAAATTAAACAAGTCTGATTTTAGAACCCTCTCTTAACCATTGCTGAATGTCAGTAACACTTACAAATAAAATTTCAGGAGTTTTAGCATCTCTTCTATGATTTGTGCCAAACTATGTACTATGAAATTTTCTTCTCAGCTTCACAGTCTAACAAACATGTTTGAAATAAAGAATATGTAAAGTAGTATTTAATACAAGTAAACATTTTTTAAAAATAAAACTAGAATCATATGCAATAGTAAGATAAACAGTACATTTTTAAAGGGATAATGAGCCTTTGAAGTTCAGAATCAATTCAATATAAGTAATGTACAAGGTTTTTTTTATTCTAGGGGATGAGATGCAGAGATATCTATATTATAAACAAATACTTATCCAAAGGTCATTCACTCATTTCTTAAATACTAAAAGTAAGCAATGTATTACAGGCAAAAAGATTCTGACACATTACTTTTCTTTAGATATTTGAACTAACCAGGCATAAGGGAAAAACTAAAATAATTGGGATTTAGCTGTATCAGTAAGAGTTTCGGAGTCAATGTTTTCCAGAGCAGGGAACAAACTAAAACTGAGCTTAAGTGTATTTAATTTTGTTTGGCCTATTAGTACATGACATAGTTGATGGAAACACATTCTAAAATGAGAGATAATTTGTCATTCCAGACTTCTATGGCTTGTTATATCTTTGGAAAAAAAGGAAACAAGAATAACTGGTATTCTTTTAACACAGGGATGTGCTTTGCGGTTTCCTTTTGTGTACCAATATTGGCAATATCCCAAGGCTCGGAGAACTAGATGGTGAAATCACATCCACATTAGTTGTGCAGCAGGGAAGAACATTAAACTGCAGGTAATTCTCATACTGTCACACGAGAAATTCAGTCATCTGTCTTTCCAAAAATGCAGTGTAGGACTACTTCTGCTTTCAGTTCATGTGCATGCTAATAAGCTGAAATAGTAGGTGATCAATCACTTTGAGATAATTGAGGAAATACTAACAGAAAAGAGCTAATGTTTACTTTTATCACTTTTCTGTTAGAATATTTTACTCTATGTAAATGCATACTTTTGATAAAAATAAAAAGACCAGGAATGGCTTTGCTATTATTGACTTCATTAGATTTCACCCTCAAACTATATTTACTTAGTTAAGAAGAATTAGACAAAAGGTGAATTAATTCAACAGTGATACTCACTAGACATAATGTTGGAAATTAACTGTATAACTTAGTGGGTGTTTGGAATAGAAAAAGTGGGAAAACATGAGAGAGGAGGTGAACACTGTTCAAAAAGACATGTACTCATCACCTGCCTTCCATAACTGTAACCCCTGTCTCCATCATCTTTACAATAAAAGTTAAATTAACCAAGAATAGATCAACACTTTAATTACTTCTCCAGCTGAGAGTTGGACATGCTCACACTACTGAATTCTATTAAATAATAAATAGAAAATAGATGAAGTAGTGTTTTCCCCTTCTTTAGTTTTTGAGCATTTTCTCAAGATGGATGGATTCATGGATTCTCATTTCCTTTCGATCCCAAACTATATTTAGTGGTGGGCATGTAAAGCTTGAAGAAGATGTAGACCTCGGCTATGTGGAAGATGGAACACCCTGTGGTCCTCACATGATGTGTTTAGAACGCAGATGTCTTCCTGTGGCTGCTTTCAACTTCAGTACTTGCTTAAGCAATAAAGAAGGCACTATTTGCTCAGGGAATGGGGTAAGTATTCATGATCTCATCATTGCAATCATGGGTTTCTTTTACCTTCAATCCTAACTGAAGGATTCAAATGCTTATTTCCCTAATTATAAAAAACAGAATTCAGGTTTCTGGTTGCTATGTGAGCTTTAATTTTGTCATAGCTGTTTGATTGTTTTTGTTGTGTAATCTGAGAAACTAAAAAGAAGAACATATTTTTTCTAAATGAATTTTTTCTTTTTTAGTGTGATATCATATTATGCTAGTTTTCTACAAGTGAACTAATAATGTGAATTAAACTGTAATTGAATTTCCAAGAGAGCAAAAATAATTGGTGTTGATTACAACATTTAACCACTGTTGTAAATAACTGCTTGTGGTCACAGCTACTGACAAAGCATAAAATCTAGACATAAGAACAGAATAATCAAGGGGAAAGACTGGAAATTGAAAGACTTTTGTTCTTCCAGTTATGTATCACATAATGTAAGTTCTGTATTTTAAAAGTTTGTAGATTAAAGATTCATCCTCCACTGGTGACAAGTTCTTTGTTATTTTCAGTTAGGAATACCCATGCTGACAAACACTTTCCTAGTTCTTTTACTTTTAGCATGGTTTTTTTCTTACTGTCAGCCTAGATTCTTTGTGTGAATGAATTGTATTATCCATTTGAGGGAAAGGAGTTACATTTTGGGATTATACGCTTGCAATCCTGGCCACTTCATGTAATAGTCTTGAGAATTATGCCAAAAATGTACATAGAGAAATAACTGATTGTCAGTCTTTGTTAAAACATAGGAATTTTTATGACACATGATAAAGAAAACACATATAGTTAAATAGCTCTGCTCCTATAATGTAGGGGAGAGAAAACACTTTTTTGTCGGGACAAGGGAAAAGAGTAATAGAATTACTTTTGATAGTTTTAATCAGTAATGTGAATGAACTGTCATATTTTTTGCCAGTCCTGTGCCTTGAACTCAGGGCCTGAGCACTGTCCCTGGGCTTTCACAAGACTAGAGCTCTACCACTTGAGCAACAGCAGCCTTTTCTGTGTATGTGGTATCAAGGAATTGAACCCAGGTCTTTGTGCATGCTAGGCAAGCACTCTACCACTAGGCCAAACTCCAGCCTTCTGAACTGTCATGTTTTATTTACAAAAATTAGAATATGTAATGCATGGACCAGCTGTTTTTTTCCAATAATTATTGATTCAATGAGTTAGTAAAACAGTGATACATGCAAATACATCCAGACGGTAAACAACACCCAAGCAATTTCTAATACTTATGCATAATAATTGTATCCTATAAATTTTTAACTTATGGTAGATCAACTAAATTTATAGGGAAAGAAGTACAGTGAATCTTCTTTATCATCATACAGTTGGATGTAGGTTTGGAATCAGCTGGCTTTCAATCCTAGGTCTGCTTCTTAGTAGGTAGGCAACTGGCAATAAGCTTCTCTGTGACTCAGTTTTGTTGCTGAATCCAGAACTTAAAAACAGGGGCCTGAGCTCACTTGCTTGACTTTTTTGCTAAGAGCTGTTGTTTTACTACTTGAAACACCCCTTTTTAGCTATTTAATTGAATGGAATCTCACAGACTCAGCTGCCTCGATTGGCTTCAAATTTTGATACTCCATATCTCATGGCCTCCTCAGTAGCTGGAATTACAATTTCTCTTCTGTAAAATGGAAGTAATAGTGCCTGCACTATAGAATTAGTATTACCTAATGCTTCTATTACACTTAGAACAATGTCTGGGACACATAAAGTGAATATTCAATAAATGTTAGCCACACTATCATTAATCATCACTATTCACTGGAGTCCCTATCTACCAAGAAGCCTGGTAAGACCTTAGTAAGTCAGTAATGAAATCGAGACATTTCAAATCCATGCCTTTTGACTTTAAACTTAAACCTCTTCTTGCATAATGTTTAAGTTGGATATATGTTGTCTTCTGAGAAATTTAACACAGAAACACCCTGAAGTGAACATCAGACTCGGGAGGACTTACACAGATATAAACCTACCTGCCTGCTCTTCTCCTCCCCTGTCTACTCAGTTGTTTTGAATAATAAGATCCTAGTGTAGATTGTAGTTAGGTTGAGAAAAACAAATTATTGTTCTATACTTGAAAAGAACTTGGTCATATTTTATGTGAATTATTTTTCTGGTTTTTTTTGGAAGAGTAACTACTTGCTATGATCTTGAGGCATAGCTGTTTTCTATGTCTTGGGTTGAGTTGTGGGGGTTAGGCTTTCAGAATTTTCCTTTCAGTCAATTGTAAAACACTGGGCCTTTTTCCTATGTCTTTCTTGGACTTCCTTTCATCTTGTTTTACTTCCTAAAAAAAGTAACATTTTTGGCATAAAGGCTTCTTCCAAAGAAAAATAAAAGGCTTTGTATTGCATAATTGATACTTTTATTTCTTCTTAATATTTAGATTTTATAGCATGTAAGTTAATAAAAATCAAAACAATACTTTTATAATTTCATTGATTTCTTTAGACATAGATTAATTCCTTTCTTAAAAGTCATGTTCCCAAGGGTATCAATGTTTGTGAAGTAATGCACCTTCTATATGATGAATATAATGTAACCCTTCTATTAATTACAATAAAAATTATATGAAAAAAGTCATGTTCCCTCTAGGTTGTTATTGGTTAAATCTTTAGAAAAAAATATTTTAGGTCCTTGAGTATTTAGTACTAAGAAAAAAATACTAATAATTTTTTGCTATCATCATATACTACCCATGTAATACTTAGAAATAAATGTTATTTTTTTCCTCTGTCAAAGAGACATGACGTTCTTACTTGAATTCTGCATTTCAGGTTTGCAGCAATGAGCTGAAGTGTGTGTGTAACAGAGACTGGATAGGAGCAGACTGCAACACTTACTTTCCTCACAAAGATGATGGAAATGCTGGTATCATTCTGTCTGGCAATGGTAGGTACTTTATTCGATATCATTACATCATCTTTATATGAAAGGAAAGAGACAAAAGTACTGTGGACATTTTTATTTGGGTGAATTTTATGATAACTCAAATTATATCTACATAAAAAGAAATGATACAACTGTGACACTGATTATTTTCATTAAATTGTGGTCATTTGCCATATTAAATCCACTGATTGAACTTTATTATGTCCTACTTCATGGATTTTCTTTTTCATGTAGAATTTTTAAACAAAAGTAAAAAAGAAACAAGCTTTTAAAATCCTCTCTAAATGATTCTATGTTTTCTCTGTATCATTGCTTTCTCTGCTTTTATTTGATGGCATCAGTACTTTCTCAAAACCAGAAAATATAACTGGGCAAAGTACACCTTGGGAAAAAATAATTTGGTGAACAAGATTTATCGTATTTATATTCTACTTTGCTGAATGACAACTTCTTTGTGCATCTATTTAAGGATAAAAAATAAACTATTTTTAAAGGTCTTGTAGTGGAAAAAATGTGGATTGCTTATGGTTGATTTTTCTTTGAAAAATATCCATGTATTTTTTAAAAACACGGGGCCAGGAGTTTGGACGAGTGGTAGATTGCTTGCCTAGCATGCATGAAGACCGGGGTTCGATTGCTCAGTACCACATACATAGAAAAAAAGCCAGAAGTGGTGCTGTGATTCAAGTGGTAGAGCTCTAGCCTTGAGAACACCCAGGAACAGTGCCTAGGCCCTGAGTTCAAGCCCTAGGACTGACAAAAAAAATTTTTTTAAATGTTAGTTTGATGATTACACAGCTGGTAAAAAAAATGTTTTGAGAGAGTTTTAAATAATTAATCTTTCTTATTTTTCTCCCTTGCAGGTGTTGCTGGCACTAATATCATAATAGGGATAATTGCTGGCACCATTTTAGTGCTGGCCCTTATATTAGGAATAACTGCATGGGGTTATAAGTAAGTGGAACATCTCAGTGCTACTGCTATAAAATTATACTTTTAAACATTTTGATTAAATGAGAATATCTATAAATTCTATATCACTGGATAAACATATGTGCATTAAAAATCATTTTAGCTCAATGGTTAATTGGTCATGGGCGCAGTAGAAGTGTAGAGTGCTGGACTAGACTAGTACATGCAAGGCTCTAGGCTCAGTTCCCACTAGTGAAAAGGAAGTTAAAAAAAATTTAACTGGGAAAGTGACACTGTGGCTCAAATGTGAGGGCTGTAGCCTTGAGATCAGGGACAGCACCTAGGCTCAGAGTTCAAGTCCCACAACCGACGAAAAAAATTAACTGGGATTGATAGCATTTATATTAATTTCATATACACAGGAGGCTGAAGCAAGAGAATTGAGAGTTTGAGGTCATCCCAAGCAAAAGTAGCAAAATCTTAGCTCTATAAACAAAATTAAGGACTGGAAGTATGGCTCAAATGTAGTGCAAGGCCCCAGTACTGCAGCAAACAATAAAATTTTGTTTTATAAAGTAAATAGATTACTCTTGACATTGCTCGAAGCTATGATTTACTATATTTTACATTTTAAGACAACTCTCTTACATTCTAAAAGTACTGAATGTTGTTTTAAGGCATCAGAAATAAAAATTTAATTCAAGTTGTGTTTTATGCGAAGTCCGAGTTGCTGTGTTGTTTGGTGGCGGAACTTCTTTTGACTTCAATCCACACTCAAAAACCTTGGCAAGACAGTCAAGTAGGAAGCTTTAGTGCTTTAATAACTACATTAGTAAGACTTGTGTCAACAGAACAATAGCAGCAGATATGTTAGAAAGTGCTTGGATGACTATGGAACACACTAAGGGCACAATCCTTACAGCCCTTGTGAAGGGCACACTTATGACATGTGGGTATGTTTTTGAGGGAGATCTTAATTTGCTAAAATTAAAATTCAATATCAGTTCCAAAGTTTCATCCTTGTCCTCTGGTTTCATATATGACAAGCATTGAGATTTATGCCTGGTCCACTATAAGCACCATATAATCACTTTCTCTATACCAACTGCATCAAAAGTTAAATCATTCACACCCTTTAAAAGTATACTTGGCAAGGCATGGTGGCTCATGCCTATAATCCTAGCTACTCAGCAGGCTGAGATCTGAGGATCATGGTTCAAAGCCAGCCCAGGCACTAAAGACAATGACACTCATATCTCCAATTAATCACTAAAAAAAAAAAAATGGGAAGTAGGGCTGTGCCTCAAAGGGTAAGGGAGTATGTAATCTCGAGCTGAAGAGCTCAGGGACAGTGCCCAGTCCCAGGTAGGGCAGTGGCCTTGAGATGAAGAGCTAAGGGATAGTGCCCAGGCCCAGAGTTCAAGCCCCATTACCCACACACATACACACACAAAAGTGTATTTGATGATTGCTTGTGCAGATAAAAGAGTTTCTTTGTCTAAAAAGGAGGAACAATTACTGCCAGAATAAATATATACTACACACATTCAAATACAGAGATATTCATGGGAGACTAAATTAACAGGATGCTCAGTAGCAACTTTTGCTTTAATGAAGTTAGCACTTACCCCTGCACCAGTTCAAAGAAGATGCTCATTACCAGTGGGCCTTTTTGATGTACAGTATCAATGTGCAATGTGCCATATCTCTACGTCATTTGATTTGGGGCATAAAATTTGGAGTTAAACAATTAATTCTCTAAGATAGGCACTGGTGGCTCATGCCTGAAATACTAGCTACTCAGGAGTCTGAGATATGAGGATTGTGGTTCAAAGCCAGACCAGGCAGGAAAGTCCATGAGATTCAAATAAACCCCTGGAAAACAGGAAGTGGTTATAACGCTCAAAGTGGTAGAGTAATATCCTTGAGTGCAAAAGCTCAGGGACAGCATGTTGGCCTTGAGTTTGAGCCTCGTGAAAACAACACACACACACACACATGTATACATACACACACACACACACACACACACACACACACACACACACTTTGTAGGAAACAAAAAATCTTGTTAATATTACAATACCTTCCTCATAATCATTTAAACCTATATGATTAATTTTAGTACTTCCAAAATTGTTCAGAAAATATTTTGAAATTAAGAACAACTTAGAAATGTAATTAGGAATTTAACTTATGAATGTGATATTTTATTTATTCCATTTGAAATTTAGAAGCAATTTTAGGACTTGTGGCCTATTTATTATCTTTGCATAAGAAAACATCTTGTATTTAAGAGGTAACTGCATAGATGGTTAAAGAAGAATTTGCATAGTTAGAATCTGTTACCAAGAGTTCTTTCCCTCAAAGTTTCTACCCCTTCTCTGTCTTAGATTGGAAACCAGAAAGTGAGAAATACAGCTTAAACAATCACACTGAGGGAGTAAAAGAACAGTGAGATAGCAGTTTTTATTTCCTTCCATCAGAAAGAAGTGGAAACAACAAACTGACACTTTTTACCCACATGTGCCAGTTATAATCCTTACAATTGTGGATAGAATAGATTGGCTAAGGAAAGAGCTACAAATTAAATCCATAAGGGAGCTCAAAGTGACTAATCATTTAACCTTCTAACCTACAGTAAAAATACTAATGACCAAGTCAAGATAGCAAAAAAAAATCGCAGGTACTCTAGAACAAATTTTTGTTTCATATCAACTTAGTTCAAAATTCATACAAACTTACTTTAGAGCATGGTAAAATTTTTTAAAAAACAATAAAATAAAAAACAGATGATAGACTAAAAACTATGTAAAGATATTACCATTGTCAGGCTTTGGTAATTAGTAATGACTAAGAAGACCCAGATTAGCTATGCATTATTATTATTATTATTATATAAAATAAAACATTTTGGATGTACATTTATATTTTCTTATTTGGAATCCTTAGGAATAGCAGTACAGGTTTATGTCCCAACAAGAATAAAACATTATTTTATTTCTATGAAAATGCAATTAACTTATGTAAGTAATTTGATTCATTAATTTTTATTCAAATCAATATAATATGTCTAAAAACCCATATTGGATTGACTTTAAAACAATGAAAAATATTAATGTAATGCAACTGATACTGAGAAAGCAGTTGTGCTATAAGTTATACTTTTCAAAATGGATAACTGTTTAATATTTGCCATTCAGTGTCAGTATCACCTCTTCTAATGTTAATGTGAAAATAATAATTTCACTTTAATTATGCAATTCAAAGAGTTTTATAAAGACCTTTTGGTAACTGTGGGAACTTTTATGTTTAGTATTCTCATTAATATACTTCTGAAAATAACTAATTTTATGTTTTTCCTCTTTTTCTTCTTGTCCTGAAAAGAAATTATCGGGAGCAGAGGTATGTGATAAACCTAATCTGAACATAATTGAATAATTTACCTTCTGTTAACATTGTTGGAATTTAAACATGAAATTATATGTACGTATACATATTTGTTTTAACGATAAAATAATACTGAATTTGTATGACCTTGAAGTAATAATTTTAAGTCATATCATTTTTATAATTATATATGAAAATAGAACTTTTTCATCTAAAACTTCTATGTTGTCATGTTTGTTTACATTAGTTTATCGGCTTTTCTTTGTGCTTATAGCTCTTACTTGCATAGTCTAAAGAAATTAGTTTTCTCTGGTATCATTATTATGGTAATAACTTCCATACATAAATGACAAAATTCTATCTGAGTACAATGTTGTTATTAGGGGTATGTTCTACCATTTGGTGAACCTGCTATTTTTGTATAAAAATATATTTTGCATTGATTAAATAACCACATCCTTAAAGAATGAATTAGCATAATTGGAGTCTCTAATTATCTTCTTAATTTTAAAATAAAATTTTCATAAGGAAATCAAACATCCTATTCATGTACAAAGCATCTTTTTCTCTAAGATTTGCCCATTTTACCAAAATCTAATGTGTCACACTGTATTGGGGAGTACCCTTCACTTTTCACAAAAATAATACTAATAACAATCGCTATTAATATAAAAAATGAAAATATCATATTGGAAATTGAAAATCCACACCAGGTATTTCATTGTATAAAGTATTTAGTTCTATGTTCAGAGTTTTCATGAAGATTTCTATCTATTGAATTGCTTCCATTGTCACACCACATGCCTGTGGCAAGTTGAAAGCAAGGTATAATACATATATTGACACTTTCACACTCCAGCCACAACTTTCACTTTTTCCTCAATAGAAAATTTAAACTTTACTATTCTGTTTGTGTGTTAAAATCCAACTAAGGGTTTAGCCATAAATACCTATAGTGTCTCAATAAAGACAAGGTGCCCCGAGATTAAGTTTGATATCTGGCTAATATAGGTATTAGAAAATATGAGCCTTGATCTAGAATAAAGAATTCTATATTAAAAGCAAAAATAAAAATGTGACAAACTTGCTACAATTTTTAAACAATTAGATTACTTTGTGATGTCTTTTAAATGCTCATACAGAAGCACTTGAATAGAACAGGAGCATGTTGTTTCTAATTGGTAAAAGTTGAGTAGTCATACAAGAACTCTAAGATTGGTAGCTTTCTTCAACAGAAAGTAGAAGTATATTGGTAAGATAAAAATTGATGGGCTGGGAGTTTGGCTTAGTGGTAGAGTGCTTGCCTAGTATGCACAAAGACTTGGGTTCAATTCCTTGGTACCACATACATAGAAAAAGCCAACAGTGGTGCTGTGGTTCAGATAGAGCTCTAGCTTTGGGAAAGTCCAAGGACAGTGCTTAGGCCCTGAGTTTAAACTCCAGTTTAAACTGCCAAAAATTAGGAAAAAAAATTGATGACTCACTTCATGTGCATAGGACTTAAAGCTATGATGTAATGTAATACTACTGAATATAAAACAAGGAAAGCAAAATGTATCAAAGGCATAACCTAAGAAAAGGTAAAACACTAATCTTAAGATGTGCTTTAGGTAGGAATGCTATCCAGAATAAGGAAATTGTCCACACTATGCAAAAGCTAACACTTAAAAGTGTGTACTAGCTTGCTGACCCAATTTCACATCTCCTACATCACTAAATCATCACTTCATTAATCTGGCTACCCTTTTGGAAATCCAGTCTCATTTGTGAGAGTTATTTCATCTCCAGTAATATTTGTACTTTTGTTACACCTTGACATATTTCAACTAATTCTCTTTTCATAAGCTCCTTGTAAAATAAGAGTATATGAATAGATACAAAATATTCATATAGACACTTCTGAAAGTCTTGTTAATATTGTGCTGGCTCAGAAATGCTATGTCATGTAGGGCTTTCAAACTCTTGAAGAACATAGGCAAGCATATATTCTATAAATGAAGCAGATAGGAAGTGTCTTACTAAGAACAAAAGGAATACAAACCCCTGTTCTAGGACATAATAGAAGCAGAAACCACCCAATACAGCATCTCTTCAAATTGCCAATATCATCCAAGACTTTGAGTATTTACATAGATGGCTATTTAATTCTTTAAAATATCTAGGTAAAAAAAAGTCCACCTTTTTTCTTATTGATTTTATTGTTTGTCATAAGATAATTACTTTTAGCTGTTTTCTGTTTTTTAATAAGAACAGTAAGCAGACTTTAGTTTTCAGGCAGACTTACAAATAAATACAAATAGAATAATGCAAAACAACTCAGATTTCTAAAATATTCAACTAAAATCCTTTTATTTTGCCTGTAAAGGATGCGCATCACCGTGATTATTGAGGAATAGAATAATTAGTTCATAAGCTTTAGATCTGTGGTTTTACCTTAAGCAAAATTTTCTCTCACACCCTATTTCTTTTCCCTTTTCAACTGTTTTATCCACTTTATTTTCTGCCCAAACCTTTTTTGGTTTTATTTTATTATTTCAGTGTTATTCATGCACCTGTCATTGTGACTTTGCATGTACCTTTTATAATATTTTTTCCTTTTATAATATTTCTTAAAATAGTAAAATAACAATTCCAATATCCTAAACATCAATAAAGTAAATATCTCCTTCATTACTAAGGTTGACTTATTTTTTAATTTTTTCTCATTATGAATATCCACAAAGATTATACAGATAAATATCAACGGATGATTTCATGAAAGACCAGGCTTCTCTTACAGCAAGAGTAACCATTTGCTTAATATCTTTTAGGGTAATCCTAAGTCTTCCTTACTTACTGTTTAAATTTATCTTTGAAACTCTTTCTCCCTCTTGCAAATTTGTCTTTCTTCACAGGCCTACTATAAGCTCCAAAAGTACCCTTAGGTTCAGTTTTGAGCCTTTCTCAACCTTCTTCATATTTCTTTTAAATAAATAATGAAACTTCAAATTGAACACTGAACTTCAATATGAATTCATTTCTATTTAACTATAGAATAGCTTAGAACTCAATCAGTTCTTTAAAACTCAATCAAGGGCACATTCATGATGTAAGGTTTAGAATTCATTAATAGTTTATTCATTACCTTAAGAAAATACTCTGCTTTGTCTGGGGTAGGATTGTCCAAACACATCTCCTTCAACATCAGTTTTGTAAAAGACAAATCTCTAGTTAACCTCTCCCAATGTAATAAAGTTTACAATAACACAACCTCCCCATCTTTCCACAATGTACCCTTGAGTAAAGTTTGATTCATCTAACCAACAGACTTTTAGTGCTTGCATTTCTGACTTCTACAGTTAGAATGACTTTATCTTGTCACATTTATTAATAATCTTATATGTTGTTACAGATTTGATTCATGTAGATCATGATCCCTACCTCTCTTTTTCCTGAAATAATATTTGTATATGTCTGTGTTCATGTGTGTGTCTTGTTTCTGACTCTGAAATGTTTATTATGCCTTAGACAGTTACCCCAGGGAGATTATGTAAAAAAGCCTGGAGATGGTGACTCTTTTTATAGCGACATTCCTCCTGGAGTCAGCACAAACTCAGCATCTAGTTCTAAGAAGAGGTCTGCTTTTCTGTCGCATTTTCAGATTTCTACCTGTTCCATCACACATTATTCCATTAGTCAGAACATTTCATTATTTTGCAGCAGGTTTGATTACTTCTTCCTTCTTTCTTGAATGTTAAAAAGTAGTATCCTTTGTTCTTTGATTACTCTATTTCAAAATGCCATATGCTCAGAACCACTTGTTATACAAACCAAACTCCAAAATGGAAACAAAATAAAACAGGAACAAAAAAAAATCTAAATCTGTGTATAAACCCCAGGGCTTTTTATAGTCTTGCTCTTGTATGTATTAAGAAAGTAATTCATATTTTAAATGGTGAGCTTTATGTCATGTTTGGTAGTCAAAGAAAAAGGTTACTGTCATGCTTCAATAAAAGCAGTTAAGATAAATTGTGCCGCTTTGACTAATTTTTAATTATATATATCAAAGCTAAGCTCGCTTTAAAACAAAGATTGCTTCTATGTGAATCATATATTTGGATAGTATGATTTCTGCCTTTTTTCTGGAATGATTATTTGTAGACTTCTATAACCATCTAGCAGACAAAGCATGCTTAATATATTTTTGAGTTTCATAAAATACAGATGGGATTAATATGTTATTAAATGTCTCAGCTTCTGATGATTTAATCTGTTCTAGCTTAGCATCTTAAGGTATATGACACCACTTATATTCTGCATGCTGTATCATTGCTTAAAAATAAATGCATAGAAGAATAAAATAGTTGGAATGTTTTAGAGAGTAGAATTTATATTCACATTAAAAGAAGTGAAGAAATTTATTTAAAGTTACTAATTGCGGTGTAATAGGTAGGAAAAAAACTTAGCAGTCCCACTCTTGCCTCTGGGCACACTCATTACTTTGCAGAATGGGAAGAAATAAACATTGGCAACAAACAGTTTCTTCGAGTATCCTAATTAGAAAGAATCATATATAAATCCTTCAAAAAGTAAATAAATTTTTATAAATAGTAATCAAGGAATACAGAGACACTGGTGGGATCTGGGAACTCTATGTGGAAAGCATGAAGAATAGTTTTCACTTAGAAACAGTATTTAAAGCAAAAGTAGAAATATACTAATTTTGCACCAAGGAGCACAGTTCAATAAAAAGATGTTAATTTTTTTTATTCCTTTAATTTATTGATCACTTTTTGGCTGAGAACAGAAGATCATGGGGAATATACCAGAATTCTCATTATAGAAATCTTTTCTTGGTCAAATATAAAATCTAAATTATATGACAGTAAAGAAATAGAGAAATCAATGGGTTTCAGAATAGTTGTCCAGGTGGGGAAGCAAGATGGCACCGAAACAATAGGGACCCAGCCTAGCTCTCTCCCAAAGAATAGTTGTCCCTAAATATAAAAATATATGGGCTCGGGCCGGGAGTTTTGCCTAGTGGTTAAAGTGCTTGCCTAGCATGCATGAAGACCCGGGTTTGATTCCTCGGTACCACATACATAGAAAAAAGCCAGAAGTGGTGCTGAGGCTCAAGTGGTAGAGCTCTAGCCTTGAGAAAGTCCAAGGACAGTGCTCAGGCCCTGAGCTTAAGCCCAGGAATGGCCAAAAAAAAAAAATATATATATATATATATATATACACACACACACACACACACACACACACACACACACACATATGGGCTTGTTCTGTAATTATCAATGATATATTGAAAAGGTTTTAGTCTTCAGCATTGCTATTTTGTCAGACACCTTTAAAAAAAACAGCTAAAACACCCATTTAAATAATTGCCAGGTTTTAAAAATAATTTTGCTGAGTATTTTAAACAGTTAAAATGTAGAAAATTGCTAGATTTTTTAAGTCTATATAATTGATTACAATTTTTTCTTCTGTGGTAAAAGGTAGGTATGTGAATTATGTTGTTGTAGATGATTGATTTAAAGATAGTAAAACAGAAATAGCAGTAGGATTCAATGGTACATGGGCTTTGTGAGAGATATTTCTATGACAAACATGCTTCAGATTGGTTCTTAAACAACTAACTGGTATATACCATACTTTTTGGATCTTATTTATTAAGAAAATGCCAATTCTAAAAAGAATATTATTTAAGCAAATTTTTCTATCACTTTGATAAAGGCTAACCAGGTTCAATTGAGAAACTCTTAATAATCTCTTAAAAGTCCATGTTCTCATAGTATTTGAATGGAAGTCATTGCTTTACAATTAAGAAACATCTATGGTGGTACCCCATTATAACTCTGCTGTTGGGGTTACATAACTGAAATACAATGAATTTACTATGTGTGGTTTGCTGTGTTCTTGGGAGTGGAAATTGGCTTGCATTGTGTCCTGATACTTTTCATTTATAGACTATTGTAATGGGGTTCCATTGTATTTGACTTTTCTTAAATTGAATGTTGTGTAATTCTGCCTTCCTCATGAGGACTTTCATGTTTCTTCATTGTTTCATTTCAGACTTTGTTTCTTGGTTTATTTAATGCACAATAATGCCTAGAATTTTTGCTTACTGATTCCAAAGCATTCACCTGATTGTATTTTTGAACAATCTGTCTGTATGTTCTTTTGAATTTCAGGTCAAATGGTCTCTCTCATTCGTGGAGTGAAAGGATACCAGACACAAAACATATTTCAGACATCTGTGAAAATGGGCGACCTCGGAGTAACTCCTGGCAAGGTACAGGGCAGCATTCTGCATCCCGCTGTCCACATACCCCAAGTTCTGTATTTTGTGGACTCTGTTACAAAAATGCATTCTTTCCTATAAGAAAATATTTTCATTTTTCTCCCCACAAAGAGAACATTTAGAACGACAATCTGATCATTTTGGTTTGGTTTCTTGGGTAGGAATTGATGGGACTGATATTAACAAAACAAAGAAAAACTGTGAGAAGAATGCATAGAACTTGTTTGAAATACCATGTAATTGTTTAACATGGAAATTTAGCTACAAACCTTCTTTTTCAGGCAACGTGGGAGGTAACAGAAAGAAAATCAGAGGCAAAAGATTTAGACCTCGATCTAACTCTACTGAGTAAGTCTGAAACTCTAATGGGAAAAAAAAAAAATGACAGTTGTTCAAGGTCCTGTGCATTTAGTGTCCAGTATTAAGAAGGTAGTCAAAGAATGGTCAACCATACCTCTGGTTTTGGTTGTGTCTTTTTAATTCTAATTCTTTTTGCCCTTTAAAAATTAACCATGGCTTTTCTCTTTTACATAGGCATCTTCGCAACTGTGTCCATACCAATATGCACTGATAGTGGGGTCTCACCCTTGCTTCAGGCTTTTTCCTCCAGTCACTTGCCATTATGGTGTCTTGATTCCCTTTGAAGGGAATTTTGATAACATTCCTTTCTTTTCATCATCTGAGTTACAACCATTTCCAAGGGTCACCCTTCCTCTCCCCAGTACCCTCACAACCTAGAAGCATCAGGGGAAAATTCTCAGTCTACTGGAGCATGACAGTGCTCACGATCCAACACCACCACTCAGAGATCTTCATGGCTGCAATCTAAGCATTCTCTCAGACTAATGGAATTGATTTCCTTTTTAAATTTTCCTTCTGAGGGTATTTAAAAGGGTATTTTCCTCAACTTGCTCTTTAATGGAATCATTGTCACTGAATGCAACATTATCCATTTTAAATGATAACCTTAAAAAAAAGTAGAGGTGGGATCAGAAGTTACATTTAAACTCTTCTATAATGAAGTAAACACCACACACTTTTTTTTTGTTTGTTTCTTTCCTCACTTAAGAAAGTACAAGCAAAATAAACCCCTCCATTGTGGAATAAAATATTTCCCAATATCCTTTCAGACTGACCTTGCTACCTGGTTTTAACTGTAGTACTTTTTTTAAGGCACCTAAGAACTTCCACTTATATTTCACTGCAGTGGTAGTTATTGTTCACTGGATCTCAATTGCTTCTTCATGCCTTAATACTTGAAAATAATCTGAATAGTAGGTATTTGTTAACTGCTTGATAGAAACTTATGTTAGCTTTTCCATCATATGCCCTGCCTTTTTCAGTCTAGGAATAATAACATTGCCCTGAAATTTGGACCTTCCACCTGAATGGTATTGTCTTGTAAGTGGCTGATCAACATTTACTAGAGGATACTTTACCTTAGAACAATAGATGATTTCAAGTGATACCATTGCATGGTCCAGAATGGCATCATAGAACTCCATCATGAATAACTAATCTGTTAGAGTTTATCTTATGCATTCCCAAAGTGCTTGGATGCTTTAGGGTTCATTGCTGATAAACTCTTGGAATGTTATTTGATTTCTTTTGCATGGGTCACCTGGTAAGAGCTCCTTAGCTTATCTTAGTTGCTCATATGATTACAGATATAACTAAAAAGTGTTCTATAGATCTTCTTTTGTGTACTATTTAGTGTTCTAACAACATTTCCTATAGCAAGTCTGATAACTCCTACATGGAAAAATGAATGTCAAAAAGTATGTTAACGCGGGCCGGGAGTTTGGCCTAGTGGTAGAGTGCTTGCCTAGCATGCACGAAGACCCAGGTTCGATTCCTCGGTACCACATACATAGAAAAAAAAAAAGCTGGAAGTGGTGCTGAGGCTCAAGTAGTAGAGCTCTAGCCTTGAGAAAGCCCAAGGACAGTGCTCAGGCCCTGAGCTCAAGCCCAGGACTGGCAAAAAAAAAAAAAAAAAAAAAAAGTATGTTAACGCTATGAGCTTAGTGCCCAAAGAACATTTGGTGTTGATGAATATTTATATAGTGTTTTACAGAGCAACCAGTGACTTTAAAAAACATTTGTGTAAAATTTTCACTTAAATCATATACAAAATTTCAATACTCTGGATAACCATTAACACATCTTGTCAATGAGATAAAGTTGTAATATTTAATATGACATCTAAATAGAGTCATCTTAGAGATAAATGTATAAAGGATGCTCTCAGATTTTCAGACTTGTGATTTTGGTAACATGCTTCATATTAATTTAATGGCCATGATATAAAGGTGGCCACTACTCTTATAAACCTTATTATATAGAAATTGTCTCTATCTTGCTTCAAGTGAAAGATTCCAATACACAACATATCAAGACTTACGTTGGCACTTTTCTTATACTTACAATATTTATGCAATATTATTTACTTCTGACATGATAATATAATTTCTCTTACTATAAAAGGAGCTGAGTAACCACAGGAAACATATTCTTTATTTTTCTTCCAGTGAGAGCTATTTCACTTCTACTGTTTCAGCTTTCACTTTAGTACACCATCATCTCAAAGGATGATGAAAAAATTGAGACATGAATTAAAACATGCACCACAAATGCATGCGATGCTAATTAACAAAATAAAAATGTCCTTGTTGGTTGTATTAATTTCACACTCAAAGCTTTTGCATCCTCCTCACTGTTGTTCGTGGTGTAAAAAGAAACTTTTTTGGCTTAGACTCTGTATTATATATTGTGTTTTTACAGGAGGGAGCCCCAAGCACCTGAGCCTGGGCACTCCCTCGCCCAGACAGTCCCATCCCAAGGCATAAGCCCAGGGGGCTCTGACAGCCCCCAGACAGGGAGTCTGGATCACAGGTCAGTCTCCACCTGCCCCTTCATTCTGGGCTGCCACTTAGTCTCCCCCTCAAGTCCCTCCCTTGGCTGAGAACAGGGTCATTTGATCTTTGACTGAGCCCCCGTGTCTGCTCGGAGGTGCTTCTTGTCCAGCCAGCACCAGCTGATTTTGCTCTGCCTTTCCATCCTGGAGAACATAATGAGCTCTCCTATCCTGTCTGATGCACTTTTTTTTGCATGTTGCGCTATAAGCCAAGTCTACCCACATAGGCAAGTCGTTAGGAGACCCACTATGAAGATAGATTCCGATCCCACAAAGGAAGAAATGCTTAAGAATACTCTTCAGTGGTTCTGCTGAAGTGATCATCAGAACTAGTCCCTGAAATGCAGGAGGAAGTCTTCCAAGTAGAACTCAAGCCATGTGGTTAGAGCTTTCGTGGAACAAACATGGTCCCAGTCCTTTGAGTCTCTAAGATTGTCAGTGAAAGGAACAAATACCTCCTCCAGGAAGTGGCCGGCTACCTGCAGGTGACTGTTCGCTGTGTGGCTATGTTTCACCTGATAACAGCTGCATGGGCTTTTCCTACAGGTTTTCCCAGGCCAGAACATTCACTAGCCTTCATCAGTGGCTGCACTTGCTTTTTGACTTCTTTTCCTTTTTGTTCAAAGGCTCAGTTGAAATGTTTATGCAAGTTTTAATTGGCTCTCTCTATGAGAAGTGCAAGTTGGCAATGATTGTGGCTGAAGGTAAAATGTGTGTGATTTGTTCCTGAGTCAGTAGACATTATTTCGGCAAAAATGGTCTTATGAGCATTAAAAAGTAACCCCTCTTTCAGGAGCAAATCATGGTGTTATTTTGTAGTCTACCTTGGTTATGGCTAAAAATGAGGGGAAAAAAAAGCTGTGTTGGGTGGGGGTAGCCTGGTTTTCTAATACAACTGTGGAAATGTAGTTTGGGTTTAAATTTTTTCCCAAAAGAATCCTCAAAACTATCAAGATTAAATATAAAGGAAAGAAGTAATTTTTAAAAAATGTATAATTTCCCCCTTGACCCCAATACATTATAAAAAGCTTGCTCTGAGAGTTTCTTTTTAAATGAGAAAATCCAGTAAAATCTCCAAATACTTCCAATATTGACTTTCTTAAAACATTACATTATTTTACAAGGGCACCCTAATTGGACCCTGTTTTTTGTTTGTCTCCATGAGAGAAAAAAAAGAAACGCACCTCTGAAAGAAAACAATAAGTACACCTCAAATTTGGTGATCTTTAAAATGTGTACAGTAGTCCCGTGGGAGACAGTGCCCGCTCCATCATTGTTACTCTCTGGAAGAATTTTTCATCCAATTCATTCGACACTTAGGAGGCCTCTTCATCTGAGGACCATTTCCTGGTGGAACCATGAAACACTTTATAGTCCCGACAGCCCAAGAGGTGAGAGAAGCTTTGCAGCTGCAATTAAATCCCTCATGCAGTATCCTAATCACGGAGGCCTCTTTGAAACACCATGTTGTTAGGGATCCCACGCTCACAAGAGTGGGGACCCTTTGAGCTTTTACAGAGAGAGAGCCTCCTGAAGAAGAGTACTTTCAGATGAGCATTGGCCTCTGTTACAGGGAGTAAGTAAGGGAGTGTCATGTAGAAGCGTTCTCCTGCGAAAAAGAGAACTTTTCTTTAAATCGTTCCTTGGTGTTTCTATGTTCAAATGCCAAGTGGGAATTAGTAGCTATCTGAATGTTTTCACCAATCACCATTATCACTTGAAACCAAGTTGCCAAATGAGAGGTGGCCTGGGAAAAGCCACTTTGGAGGTGGGTGAATGGGGAAAGCTAACTGCACTGTAACTGAAAAGTGTTTTCCATTCACTGCGGGAAGCCGCGGGAAAAGGCTTCCCCAAAAATGTTGGATACATTTGAGAACGCCTTGAGCCTTGAGGTAGCAGAGATTATTCTCATGCCATTGTACAGACTGCTTCATAATCACCCAACATCCATCCTGGTGTATTCGCCATAGTCACTTGCATTTGGAGGGTGAAGACATCCTTGCTAAGCTTGTGCTGTGTATTTTTCAGATTTTTCTATCTTGTTCTGCTTTCTTTGTTCCTTCCATTGCTTTCTGCAGGTATTTAAACCCATGGTTCAAAAGAGACTATAATGTAGCTAAGTGGGTAGAAGATGTGAATAAAAACACTGAAGGACCATATTTTAGGTATTTTATAAATTAATTTTATATCCTTTTCAAACTCTCCCAGCACATACAAACACTGTAGTGTGACTGGCGCTCTATCTTGTATCTCCTAATACAAGTTCCTATAGGTGGACAAAGGTCCCTGTTTATTTGCTGCCTTTGATCTGTTTTGGCTTCCTGAGCAAATCTGATTCTTTTCTGAATGTTTCAAATGAAGCCGTTTGAAAGGGTTGCGGGTTCAATGCATGTCCCTGTCACCATCTTGAGCTTCTTAGTAGCTTTCTCTTCATTTTATGCTGTGTAGTAGTGTTCTACGGGCATGAAACATACTTTCCACTAATAAAGAAGCACTATTAACCTCAACAATCTCATTTCTAGAATCTAGCTGTTTCATAACGCATTTTCCTACTTCCTGTTGAAGAGTGCACAGTGCATATGAAAACTCTAGGGAAAATATGAAAGGCAACCAAATGAAATGCAGTGGAACTATACTTTCAGTAGAAACATTGATTTGATATAACTGGAAAATTATTGAGATAGTCATTAACAGTAATTGATCATGTGGAATGAGATAGGCTTTTCTGTGTTCCAAACAGCCATTTGCTATCACAAATAGGCTATGCTGACATGCTTTACAGATTCTCGACAAAGCACAGAAGGACTTTTATGCTAATAAAAATGCTGCCTAATGTCTCAGAACTGGAAGGGGGTAGGAACATGTTACTGATTCACAGAAGAGAAGAACATCTCTCTACATGTTAGAAACTATTCAGTTCACTACAGCATCATACAACATTAACTGTTAGAATTTCCAAGAGATCTTATGAGCAGTTTTTTTCACACTTCATAAGGTCAAAGTTGTTTCTGGTAGTAAATGTCCACTTTGTATCTGACTACTTTGTGGACAATTAGCATACACACTCAGTTGCTACCTCTTCTGAACATATCTTAACAATGAGCTTTTTATATGACTGTTAACTTGAACAGATATGAAAATATGTATATTTAATTCTCAGCACCCAAATAAGGTGGACTTTCTCTTCCAGTGTACCATTTAGTTTAGTCACCTACAGTTTGAGAAAATGATTAGACCTACCTGCATCTTAATTTGATCCATAACATTTGCACATACCTCAAGGAAAGCATAACTCCTGCCTGCTCAAAAATATATATATATATATTCTGCTTTATACCCCATCTTCCGCTCCTGCCCTGTCCTTTTCTTGTCCCACGAGTTTCCACATGGAACCTCATATACACACACTCACATTCAAACATCCCACCCTCACCTGTAGCTCCCAAGATGGCCAGCGTCAGGAAGACAGGTAAGATGATTTTGAATGTTATTGGGAATTTTGGATCATCTGCAGTCCTATTTTTTTTCTATTTACTCAGGCTTGTGGGCAGATTGTAGTTTGCAGTAGCCATGGAACCAAAACCAGAATCATTTTGGTCCTATCCATGGGTTAGGACTTCTATTCCTAAATGCACTCAGCATATTTTTTACAGCAGTAATTGATTAAATGGTACCCCGGAAGAGTCGATTCACCTCCCTGGGTGAGCTGGGTAATTTGTGTGGCTCCCAGAGAAGAGCTCACAGTTCTTAAAATTAGCACCCAGGTCTGCCCAGAAGCTGCATGATGATGAACGCAATTTGGATGGGGAAATGCTTTAGCACCCCTGGTTGCACGTTGCACAGCCACAAGGGCAACTTTAGAGGGCTTATTTATCTCCCATAACATGAGATGTTTGTTCTGACTGTATATAGTCCACATTTTTTTCCCTTAAAGACTAAAGTTCAGTGGACAGTTAATATGTAACTGTCATTTTTTCAAATTAATAAAGATTACACGGGTACAGCTTGAAAAATCCAATAATTGAGATGGCCCACAGCTTTTCTCACATGACAGAGACATCCATTTGACATCCAAGCCACACTTCACAGAAACCTAGAATGCATCCACCCTTGGACTTAGGCTTTCCAACTCTATGCATAAGTTCAGATCGGGCTTCATATGCTGTCAGGTCATTAGGATAACATTATGTGCCGCCAAAATCAATAAATGGGAAAGCCAACTTCATTACCCAAGTGGTGTTAGATTTGTGGCATTCTTATCAAAATACCAGGACAAACTTGTGACTTCAGTCCAGCTATAAAACAGCTTATATTCTGAATATACAACTAAGAATAAGTTTGAGTGATCAGTGCCTTGGCTGCTCTTCTTTTCCCAGTTTAGATATGACAGTGGTTATTTGAGTTACCCTCAGCATGTTCTCAGGTCCCAGTGAAGGAGAATTATGAGGGCAAGAGCAGTGCCTCCTTACTCCCAAAGTCCTGGGAGCAGTTCAGTTGGTGTAGTGCCTCTCAGGCTCTCCTGAGATATTCTTACTTCTGAGTTTTGTCCAATCAGTTATTCACTTGATTAGTGCCAAGTCCATTTCTATGATCTTATAGAAAATACATGTTTTTCTGAAATAAATTCCCAACAGTAACTATCATGTAATAAGTGCCCATTGGATATTGTTCTTTTATATCCTACCAATGTAAGTAAACATCCTTTTCCCTTTCTATGGATGGAAGAAATGGAGGTGCAAAGAGTTGGAGGAAGTATAGTTATTAAGGGTGAGAACAAGAATTAGAACCTAAATCTAGTAAAATTCAATGGTCTTGAGGAGTGGACTTGTGTCCCTCTCAGCAGAATGGCCTGGTTTCAGTTGTTCTGAGTGACCAAACTAAGATGACCTTACAAGATATACTCAAGATGTGCCACCACCATCCATTGACCCATAAAAACTTTTATTATATGGTTGTGCTACTGTGTATCCTATAGAGTTTTGTCAGTTTTTTTAATGCATAATGATGATGGCTAACATTTATCCAAAAATCACTTTGCTTTGTACATAAATGATCTAAGCCGAGACTAATTTTACATAAAAGCTGGATTGGAACTGGGTGTCTTCCTTAGACATTTGCAACAAATTTCAACTAATTTTATCCTGCCTTGCTCTCTACTACTATTTAGACTCCTGCTCTTGTCTTTTCTACCCTTTCACCAAAATCTCTTTGCCCCCTTTTCCCACTATATTGTTCTTTTTGGCTCCTCTTCTCACCTCAGGATCCAAAGTGTGAATTAAGTACTGTGTTAATGTGAGAAGTAGTGTGTTACAATTTATTTGGGATTCTGAAGGATACTGCTAATTGTTTTCACCCATTGTTGGTTTTTTCCAAAGAAAAATATTTGAGGAGAAGAATGGATTTCCAGTACCCCTCAATGGGAGATTTTGTGTATATAAAATTCCGGTCATCTGGACTGATTGCCAAATTTTGGCTAGCATACCTATCAAGATGTAATCTATCAGCTAATGCTGTGAACACTCAGATTGTAACGCATTAAAAACAGAACTTGGTTGGCAGACCCCCCAAAATAAACAAAACTTAGTTATTTGTGCAAAAAAAAGCGCTAAACCTAAGTTTCTATGCTTCAATTTAGAAAGATGCATGTCTATCTCTAAATCCAAAAGTGTATCCTCATTTTACATATAGTGAATTTATTTCCTTGAAATCAGAGACTTATTTTAAATGTTTTACTAAAATAAAAACAATTTCTGAATTCAAAGATAAAGTAGCCTTATATTACTTGAAGAGATCTCTAGAAGTTTGACATTACTAACACTCTTCGAAACACCCATCCATGCAGCAACAGAGTTCCTTGACATGGGAGATGTCTGACAGCTCCTGTGTTATAGCAGTTTGTGCTAGGGACTGGGCCTAGACACTTTTCAAAAATAGGAGAAATGTTAAGAGTTATGTACTACAAAGCAAATGGAACCACTTTGCTTCTTAAAATCAGGTGAAGAGCATTCTCTTGGATCTCAGAATGGTGAGGACACTCACAATTTTGAACTGAAGCTTGATTTTTCAAACTTAAGCTTGAATCATTAGCTGTAAAGTGGAAATGAGTTTGAAAAAAAGTGATAGAAGCTGAGCAAAGGGCATTGAGGAGAGGGGGCCACAATGCAGTGCAGGCAGTAAGACTTGACCCTACCTGATGCCATTCCACCACCTGCACTCGCAGGCTGAACCAGTCACAACAGAAGAGATGCATCCAATGGCAACATACACGCGTGCCATAGCATGTATGACAGCATCGCCAATTCAGTGATGTGGGTCACTACAGAACTCAGGAGTCATGGATGTCCAGTGGTAGCATTTGTGAAGGGAATAGATAGCCACTACACTTATCATATTACTTTCCTGTATATATTTTCCCCCACTCTTAATGCAGCAGGATTGGGCTTTTCTAACATGGCTAGCATAATCACAAGTATGTCCAACATAATCACAAATATTCCCACTGCACGCAAAGAACCAAAGCAGTTCAATATGACATGCCATTGCTTCCCCAGCAATGCTGATTGTAGGATTGAATCAGACCATTTTTGTATGTTCTCATCAGACTTTGTTTGGCTGGAACTCTGCACTCCTTACTGCTTGCATGTTTACTAATTTATTATTAAAATCTCTGTATTTGCCTTTGTTTCTTCACAACTAACACATTGGCCTCTGAATGCATGAGTTTTATGTAAACTAGTGTCTTGTAGCAACTAATAGATCAATGGCAATGTACTTTATGATCTTAAGTAGAATTACTGTGCTTAGAAGCATTCTTATTTAGTGGTATGACTATTAATATGCTATGTACTTTATCATTATGAGCTCTTAGAATGATTTTACCTCTTATTCATGTTATCTTTGCCATCTATTCCATAGGGAAATTCACTTATCATCTTTCTAGTTGCAAAGGATGGTTGTCTGTCCTAGCACTTATGAAGTTTATGCAGTTGTAGAATTAGGATGCTAATATTCAATAATGTAATGCAGTTCTAGGAATTGCAGAGAATTCTTCCTAGAAACTAAAGCTTTATAGTAGATGCCTATCAAAGTAGACATCAGAAGGTTTTTTTCTGAACAAACATTTCAGATATTTGAATCTAAAGTTAGGCAATCACGATACTTACTTTGTATGTTCTCAACATCTCAGGACTTTATCTCCTGCCAAGTCTCCTTCTTCATCAACTGGGTCTATTGCCTCCAGCAGAAAATACCCTTACCCAATGCCTCCACTTCCTGATGAAGAGAAGAAAGTGAACCGACAAAGTGCCAGGGTATGGGGCAGCTTCTTCTATCTGCTTACACACTTAGCCATTACCATTTATCTCTGAGTTCATATCCTAAACAAAATAAGTTATTTCCTTCTCTGTTCATAAGGAAGTGAGAAAAATTAAATGTGAAAATTAGAAGGTTCTTGGAGCTTTTGAGTTTAGGTTTACATCCTACCAATTAATTTGTATTGGTAGATTATAGAGATATTTGGTATGTACCAATCTCATAATTACATACTTACATCTTTCATTACCCATTGTAGTTAAATATATTAAGATCTGGAACAGAGAAAACAAAGAATATATTTTACTTTACTATGTTTTGGGGGATTTTTTTGCCAGTCCTGAGCTTGAACTCAGGACCAGACCACTGTCCTCGGATTTTCTCAAGGCTAGAGCTCTACCACTTGAGCGTCAGCACCATTTCCAGCTTTCTTCTATGTATGTGGTACCAAGGAATCAAACCCGGGTCTTTGTACATGCTAGGCAAGCACTCTACCACTAGATCAAATTCCTGGCCCTTTACTGTGTTTTTTTAATGCCCCTCTTAATGCCAGGGTAAAGTAATTTAGCCTCCTTTTCATACATGGATTGTGAGCTCAGATTAGGGTTTTTACCAGCTTATAACTCAATAGCATTTCAGAAATTGGAACTGGTGTCAGAAAATCAAGTCAATGTCTTGACAGTTGAATTATGAAAAGAAAGAAAAAGGATATATGAGCAACTGTAATTATTTTAATTAATATTGCAAAGGATATGAGAACACCTTTTGTGTTTAAGAACTCCTTCCTTCCTTCTTTCCATTCCTTCCTTGAGTTCTCTCCCCTCCCCTTCCCTTCATTTTTCTCTCCTTCCCATCCCTCTCCTTCTCTTCTTTTTTCCTTTTCAAGAGAAAAAATGCTAATGGTTAAAACATTTGTTTTATCCACTTACTTTGCTAGATTGTATATCTATCATTACATGCATGCAGAGGGAGTTACCAGACCATTCATCTTCATAACTCAGAAAGTTGGCTTCTTTGTATTTTCCCAATGTTCAGTTTTGCTTTCCTCTATTGTGCAGCTATGGGAAACATCCATTTAAGATCAACTGTTTACACGGGACACATCGAAACTGTTTACTTCAACTTTTGTAGAAATCCAGCCTTCCGGAATCACTGCAAATCTATCTGCTCTTCAGTCAACACAAGACCCTCTGAGATGCCCAGAGGAGAGAAAGCCGAAACTCACACATGGATACCATTTTCTTTTTGTCATTGGCTTAAGATTCAACTGAACCATGAAAAGAACACTGACATGTCACACTAAAACACAGAACAGTAAAGGTACTGGTATGTTAATGGAAAATCCGCATGACAGATACATGTAGAAATTTCAATAAAAATTAGCTCACATGACCCAAATGTAGCAAGTTTCCCCAAGGACAGTAGTGGATTCAGAACCTGACATTCTGAAGCACATCCTCATTGTTAACAGTAATGCTGAATGCATGAACCTTCTGTTTATTGTTTTTCATATTTAAGGAAACAACATCCCATAATAGAAACTTGCATGCAGGGGTATGGCATATAGGATTCTTCTGCAGGACTTTAAAGCTTTGAGAGGCCAATATCCCATGCTAACTTTAAACATGTATTTTTATTTTATTTTATTTTTTACTTTTCATATTTATAGCAACATACAAGGACAATTGTACATATGTAAACATTTTTAAAATTTTAAAAAGCAGCTGTTACATACAAGTGTATTTTGCCAAATGCCTGAAAACAATGAGTCACAGACACATCATTGTCCTCCATCGATGGTCTTCAAAGCGTCTAAGCAAATGATGTTATAAATACAGTGGTCAGTGCTGTAAATGTGTCTTTCCATAAGTGATATACGTCTAAACCATGTGATAGCCCTTTAAACCATGTACAGTCTGGAGGCAATTTTATTGAGTGATTGAGTAGGAGAAAGAAATGTCCAGCAAAACATCTCCCCTCCATAGCTTCTGAGTGTAATACAGCTTTCACGCTGAGACAGCCTGCCACTGGCAGATTCCTTAGGAGTCAGCCAGTGTGTCCACCTGTTACCCAGGGGCACATAGTGCCTGTTCAGTGCAGAGGGCATCAGCTAGTCTCACTAGAAGCCCACTTGGTCCTGCTGAGACGGAGCCAGATGCACTAAGCAGAGACTCTAGGCTGCCTGTGAATTGGTAGCTTGCATCTTGCCAATACTCAAATCCTTTGTGGCCAGAAATTTTTGTTACTAGATATTTTGTTTCAGCCACCCTTTTTTGCCAAAGGGATGGCTTGCTTTAACAAAAACAACTTTCACACTGTTTACGAAGGATATTGATCACCACTGGAGTGTGAATTCCAGCACTTTGACTTTGAAGTGATGAATAGTTCTCCTATCTGTGCTGGAAAGCCTCAATAGAGCATAAAGGGTTGAACGAAATCTAAAGCCATAAGGATGCAGCAGTGGTGAAGTTATACAACAACTGGAAGTGAAAATAATCTGGTGTTATCAGCCTTATCAAAATCAGAAAAATGAGAATTTTGCATTTAAACCCCTTCTTTAGAACCAGTGTTTAATGGGTGTTGTAATACAGCTCTGGTGAGGCCTAAATTTAATCAACCACTTGACCTGCTGTAATGTACACTTCTGATTTTACCCCCTCCCACATACACACACACACACACACACACACACACACACACACACACACACACACACACACACACTCCTCTGTATCTTTTTTCTTGCGAGGAATGGAATCAGCAGGCAGGATTTCGGAGGGACATCTACTTCATCTTCATGTGTAATCATCTTAGAAGCCCACACTGAAGCACCAACTCCAGGCAGTGTTTTATACTCTGTGCTCCTGTCTTCTGTAATCAACCTCTCTTCTGAAAATGCTTGAAAGGCAATTATTTATCTAAACTCATAAGGTGCAAATAGCATTGTTGAGAGGAGAAGGATGATAGGAAATGATATGGTTGTTGATACCTCAATAAAACTATCCATCAGATCAAGGCTTAGGTGAATGTTGACCAGTGGTACTTTGTAAGCTCAGGCCAAGTACAGAAGGGCAGACAGGTGAAAAGATGATGCACATAAAGGAACATTTGACAAAGACCACTTTAAATGTGCACCCAATTGTTTCTGGCATCGTGTGTATAAAAAGCTATGTTATAGGGTTTATTTTGACTATAAAAGAGATTTGAATATAGATTTGAATATCTGAATATAGATTTGAATGTAAGGTGCCTCATGTAAATATGCTTCCTAGTTACAGTTATACACGCACTAATGTGCAAGAATACACAAATGGCTAATTGATTAGTTAATCAATGCATCCATCTATCCATTCTCAGTTTTTACCTGAAATTATTTCAAATGGAATATCATTATCATGTGCCTTTTGGGAGATAAGGTCGCCATAGAGATGTACAGTTTGTAATAGTCCTCCCTTGGTAATAACCTTCATAAGAACTGAATTAAAAGAGGCTCTATTTAATTTGCAGAGATCAGGATTTTAGAAATAGAATAGCTTTAATGTTATATTCTAAGTACATTCTCTATTTCCTATGTTCCAACATTCTTGGAACTCTTTGGGGACTTTGACAAATTTTTGTCTTGATGAATAATTTTAAGAAGTAGCTATGTGTATATTCATAATTGGCATACTTGAGCATTACCTCTATATTTGCTTTTAATTCACTGAAATAGGTGGAATGGACCTTGGGCACCAAATAAAAGCACAGTGATTATTTCTTACATATCTATTTTGAAGAGAATCTCTGGGGCAACGGACTTTGCAGCCTGTAACTAATACTTCCATTTCTCAGTCCACTATGGACAGTGCAGAGACAAGCAGTTATTTGCCCTTTGTGTTCCATTGTATGCCTTTTTTCCCACACATTTTCTCTTTTCCTAAGTTCTGGAGATAGAGAAGAGTTCAGGTGGACAACTGTTCTGCTGGAAGTGTTCCATTTGCTTATGTCAGTACAGTCAGAAGTGCACGAAGGAACATTTCTGTCTCTCTACAAAATATTACCAGGGGACTTGTGGGAGATCAGGGATCCTTAAGAAATGGGATAGCCAGGTGAATGCTTCTCTGCACCCAGACTCTTTCTTTAGCTGGGAAGTGAAATCAGCTATGGTCCTATTTGTAGGCAGTTTGTGGATGGCAGTAAATGAGGACTTCTTCAAACAGCCCAGCACAGTGAGGTTTCTCAATCAGCTGTATTTGCAAAGAAACTTAGCACCTCTGTTCAGAATAACCACTCCTTAGAGATGTTCCCTGAAGCAAACATTGACAGTAAAGAAAATGTAGGGCTAAAATGTCATACTTCTCAGCTTCATGTTGGTGCTTTACTATCACTACAGCTTCTCTTTTCTGTTGGCTTTGCAAGGTTTTTAAAATTGTGTTTGTAAATATGTTCAGTCCAGCATGGGATTTTGAATGTATGTTTGATAAAGTTTCTACTAGAAGCTGCTTTGAAGATAAAATTAATATCCTTTGTACTTCTAGAGAAAGAGTATCTGAATTCGAAGCCCAGCTGACATTCTGCATTCTTTGCTATTGATCCTCTTGCTTATTTGCATAATTTCATCCTGCCCATAGTCCTAGATCTTGTGACTTCTTTACCTGTTATACCATAAGCAAATTTTGTTCTTCTGATAGTTATTTTTGAGTCAGAGAAAGTATGCAAGCTCTACTCACTTCTTTGAGTCTCTCAATATAAAGTTTGTTCGTTTATTTGTTTCACCCTTCCATTTCCTTTTGTCATGTGCTTCTACCTTAACCTCATGTACACACTACATTGTAAACATTTTCTTACGTTAGTCAACATAATATGTTATTATTTTGCTCAAAGGAAAGGTATTAAGTACTTTGCAGAATAAAATTTGGAATGAGAGAGAAGCAGCTTCCCACACAGCCTGCTTGGGACGTCTCAAGAGGTTGCCACTCACACCCTGCCTCTGGCCTATGTAAATAGCATGCTCGAGGTTGATAAGTTGGCATGGATTTCCCGCTGTGACTCTCATTTGCAGCATATAATCTACTTCTCATGCTCCCAATTATCGACTTTACTTCCCCTTTACTTCTACCTTCTTCTAGAATTGCTACCAAAATTATCCTTTCCCTTAAATGTAAACACTCAAAGTAGCTGTCCTGTTCTTGCTCCATAGGGTATGACTGAAGGTAACATCTCTATGAAATGAGGCTTAATTTGAGGGTTTGGATGTTTATTCCCCTCATCTGAGACATTCACTTTGAAATGCTTCAGACTAGAAGGCTACTCTGATTTTGGAGAAGCACTTTGTCACCTGGCACCAGAGACCTAAGGGTTTTGATGCACAGCACCCTGCATGCTGTTATTGGGGCACCCAGTCTACCGTGGTGAAAGTGGCTGTGGCAGCACTTTGATTCCCACTGTTCTGGCTGTATAAGCAGCCTGCTGCTCAGGTGGATCTACTAGGAGTTGTTGGCACACACTTCTACCATATGCTTTGGGGGTACTTTCATTCCAAGAGTATCCCTACCACACCTGCAGATGCAGAGCAAGCATGCACTCTAATCCCATTGTATTCATTGTTTTGTCAGTATCCATGAAGTATCTTCATTTTGTAAGCAGAAAAGCAAAACAAACAGCCAAAACAAAAAAATACATATACTGTTGCATAATTCGTGTTTCTGACTTTTATATTGCATTGATTCCATAAATACTTCCTGGTTGAGTGGTTAGTTATGTCCCTGTTGCATTGTTCATAGGTCTTGCTGGAAAGATGCTTCAGGAGTAGCAGGACTTTGGTGGGGACATTGTCACTTTGTGTACCCAAGTATCCTTGGAATAAATCCAGAAAAAAATGTCTTTTTCTTAATTTTATTTTACAAAGTCAAACAATGAGAATAAGCAATCTTGTTAAGATAATGTATATATAAAACCATCATTGGCTGGGAGTTTGGCTTAGTGGTAGAGTGCTTGCCTTGCATACACAAACACCTGGGTTCAATTCCTTGGTACCACATACATAGAAAAAAGCCGGGAGTAGTGCTGAAGCTCAAGTGGTGGAGCTCTAGCCTTGAGAAAGTCCAAGGACAGTGCTCAGACCCTGAGCTCAAGCCCAGGACTGGCAAAAATAAAAACAAAAAAAAATCATAGCTTTAAGGTTTATGAAGGTTAGTTTTCCTCATACATACACAAGTATTTATGTGCATATGGACATATGTGTACATGTAGATATATGTGTATATATGAACGTATACATATGTACATGTGTTTATATATGGATACACTTTAGGGGCTAGTCTTTTGCTTTTTCGGATGGCGATTTGTGTTTTTGGTGTTTCAACTCTAATATACTTCAAATAGCCCAAATCTTTAAATATAGCGGTGCTAAGTTTTATCAGATAACACAATACTGAAAGTGCTGAATTACTACATTTAGTAATAACACCAGAGTTCCTACTAAATGATACACTGCCTGATTAGAAACCCCACTTTTCTTTTCTAATCCAGCACAAAATCAAACTGATTCTACAACCAGTCTTTTTAAGAAAAAAAATTTAACATAATACTTTTATTTTGTATGGGAACCTTTTTTTTTTGCATGAACTGCAAAAGTGCATAGCAAAAGGTTCAAAAGGTACTAAGCATGCACTCCTTTTTCTTAATTTGTTGGAAAATTTGCCCCTCTAAAATAACATCTCTGAAAGACAATCTTCTGAAAATGAGGATTCTACCACATCAAAGCAATTTCTATGTTAACCAGTATAGGTCTGCCCTACTGTTTCCCTCATCCATCCTCTTCTAAGGGTAATTTCCATCTGCGGGTGATGGGAGCTTCCCAGAAGAAATGTATGTTAACAGCAGTATGGTTTCTCTTTGGTAACCGGGTAATTGAATCATGTGTAGATAGATTCACACCATTTTAACATTCTGCTACTCTGCCTTTCAGATTCTTATGCTACTTTAAGTATTATTGGGTTTTGGAAAAATATCTATGGATATGTATATGGCGACTGCTTTCCTGAGCATGATTTGTTTTATGGCTGTTCAAGTTGTAAAGTTGTTCTCACGTTGTAGGTAAACAAAATTTTGTTTTTAAAGGTCACTGTAACTTATGGTTCAAATTTCTGGCACAATTTTATTAGTATTCACCTCTGAAGCTAATAAGATCCAGTTTTCTATGTTACTCTCATTGTAACATCAATAAAGTGACTTTCAATAAAAGATTCATGTTATTTTGAAGCACGATGACTCCCTTTAATTTTTCTAGTCCTCTTAGCCAAGTCCTCTTTCAGAAACTATGTAGGCTACTATTGAGGAGTTGTTTTGTTATGGGGTCTGGATTGGTGAATAATGAGACTACTCATGTCACCGTCAGGAATGGAAAAGATGTTTTATTGAGCAAGAAATGGCTGATGCATCAGGATAACACCTGAGGTCAGGATCTCAGAATGCCATGTGAGGCTGTCTCTGTGGACTTCTTTTAACCCTTAAAACAACAGAAACTCCCCCTCCTGCTTAATTCGAGTGTTCTGCTTATTTCTTGGAAAACAAAGCATGAAACAGGTCAGAAACTTTTTGATAGCACAATAGGAGTTGCCTCCTGAGGGGGCTTCAGGTGCCAGCGGGACAAAGCAAGTTCACTTCGGAACAAACAATAAACTTTTTCTAGTAAAGTTACCTTCTGAAAAATACCTAGCCATACACAGCGAGGATCTTCCAAGTATGTGTCATACAGAGCAAAACAGATTGAGAACAAGTACCAATTCAAACCAAGTTTAACAAGTATGGCTACAGAGCTTTTTGGTAGGGGCTAGAGATTGGCAATACTAAATATTGGAACCAATTAAAACAATAACTTGTTTGCCCCATTTCAGTGTCTCTTCTGTTCCCCATTATACCAGGATGAGACCAGGCCTGTGAACATGGGAAATGCAGCAGTCCTCTGGGAAAGCCTGCGTGCTCAGTTTCTTGGGCAGGGTTCTCAGCATGTTGATGGGAAATCTCCTCTACTCACTCACCTGTCTTGCTTAAGTTGTTCTCTGCTCTTGGAAGGATTTACCTTTGATCCTCACCTGTAGCCCAAGCACTGGTATTTACTTATTACATTCTGCTGAATGAAGCAGACTCCAATCAGAGATAGCGGAAGGTACCACCTGGAATACTAGGTTGGGATTCAAACTCTAAGTTGGCTTCACAGGAGCAAGAACTTTAATTTGCTGTGGTTGAAGGCCCCAGTGTCCCCAGGAAACACCAGGCCTCTGGCAGCCACATTCCTATTAAAGTATGTGAAATGTTTTATTGGTTCTTTATCAGTCACTCCAAGTGTAAGAATTAAAGCACACATCTCCAAATAAAATATAATCCCACATAGCCTGAGGAACTTATCTCTACAAATAACTGAAGTATTCATATATGAGCTTACAGCTTCACCATGCCCTAAATATATGCTTTAATAAGGAACTGATCAAGAAAGTTTTCAAGAAGTAGATAAGGCTGCACTAGAAGTATCCAGATAAATGTCTTATGTGAAACACACAGAACCAATGTAAAACAGAAATATGGAAAGGGCCACCTCCTGTAATGGAGACTTTGGTTATATCAAATCAACACAGAAACACACTAAAGACTATGCTCCAGGCCAGGCTTTCAAGAAGAAATGGAAAAAAGAGAGGATAGAAGAACTGAAGTATCAACACTTACAACTCAATTGCATGAATAATACCAAAAGTATGATTTAAAACTCTGCAGACTTAAAGCAAATTTGATTTCTTTTATGACAAGGGCCTGCAATCTTCCTCCTCCTGCCTCTGCCTCAAGTGATAGGATTTTACAGGCATTCACCAACACGCCTACTCCCAAAGCAAATCCAGAACTATGCTAGATGTAGCACATATTGGGATTTACCCAAGTAATTAGGTGGTTTAGATACAGCCTTCTGTCTGGCCATTGACACCTCTCTAGGAAAGTACCTTCTCCTATAGAGGATCCTAGGGAGTGTAAACCTAGCAGCTGATGATGGAGTTTCCTACTTTCTGATCCTCTGAATACACCATACCTGCTTTTCTGTGCAGGCAAGTCCAAGAAACACTCTGGCCACATGGATAAGGTATTTGGGAGGAAAGCAGACTTACCATGTAAGACACAGTGGGACATGGAACCTTGGCATCAAAATGTAATTTTAAGTTAGGGTTGAATAAACATTAATGAAATGAAAATACACATCTTAGCACTGTTTGCAAATATAGTAGTGAAATGAGACTAGACGTGTTTAAGACAATTTTATTTTCGTTGGTTGACAACTAATTGTTTAATCAACTGTAACACATGATTCCTTAAAATAAGACAGACACACTTCTGGTAAAGAGAAAATGAATGTCATTTTTTTTTAATTGTTAAACTCTCTTGTAAACAAGCAAAGCCAGCTTTAGACCTAAGGAAAAGAAATGCGGTTAGTGCCTGCTACACTAACACAGATATTTAGAACTATTCCAATAGATAGCTTCCAAGTTTGCTATTTGTTTCAAAGATGGTGAACTAAGGGGTTTTTGTTGTTTTGTGGGGGGAGGTTGTAATTTAGTTTTACTGTAAGGGTGACTGAGTTGGGTTTGGGTTTTTTTGTAGTTGTGTTTTGTTTTGTGGGTTTTTGTTTTTTTGTTTTTTTGCCTGGCCTGGGGCTTAAACTCAGGGCCTGAGCACTGTCCTTGGACTTTCTCAAGGCTCTACCACTTGAGCCCCAGCACCATTTCTGGCTTTTTCTATATATGTGGTACTGAGAAATCCAACACAAGTCATCGTGCATGCTAGGCAAGCACTGTACCACGAGGCCAAACTCCTGGCCCTTGGTGTTGCTGTTTTTTAACTTTTTAAAATGACTATTCACACAGCAAAGAGGCCCAGCCAGCATGGAATCCAGATCTTAAACTCCATTGGTTTAATTTTTTTAATTCTACTTATGAGAGACTATTTGAAAAAACAATAGAAAGGAAGAAAAGGAACCAATACCTCCAATGCTCAGGGATGGCAGGATCCCCACTTAAGACATGCACTGCAGTCCTTCTGCTGTGTGTTGAAAGGCATGAACGTGTGCATCCATTTTAAAAGGCATGCATCAGTATTTTTAAATGAACACGTCTTCTGACTTCAAAATGAAAGCAAGCATACGTAGTAAAGAAATTCGTGTAAAATGAAATCTTGCTAGTCAAAAATAACATGTTAAGCCTGTAATCATAGCTACTCAGGAGGCTGATATCAGAGGGCTGTGGTTCCATGCCAGCAGGGCAGGAAAGTCCATAATACTCTTATTTCCAGTTAACCAGCAAAAATCAGAGTAGGAGCTGTGGCACAACTGGTAGATTTCCAGCATTGAGCAACAATAAGCCTTACATACAGGGCCCAGGCCCTGAGTTTAAGCCCCAGGACCAACACAAACAAAAAACCCTAGTTAATAAAATGTCTTTTTTTTCCCTCAGTTCACTAGGTACCCCATGCTGGTCTTGATCTCATAACCCTGCCTTAGAACCCAATTGCTGGGAGCCAGGAGTTTGGCCTAGAGGTAAAGTGCTCGCCTAGTATGCACAAAGACCTGGCTTCGATTTCTTGGTACAACACACATAGAAAAAGTGGTGCTGTGGCTCAAGTAGTACAGCTGTAGCCTTGAGAAAGCCCAAGGACAGTGCTCAAGTCCTGAGTTTAAACCCCAGGACAAGAAAAAAAAAAGAACCCAACTGCTGGGATTCCAGGCATGTACCACTGTATGTGGCCATCTATCTGTGACATTAAATCTATGTGTAAGTGTAAACTTAGTCTGTGCTGAATTTCTACTAAATTTCTACCCTGATCATGTTTGGTGTTTGCTTGCTTTTTGCATTCCAGTGAAACAACCATAAGATTTTCCGCACTTGCAATCATAATCTTCTAGGAGAGGAAAGGTAACAGTTGTAGGTTTATACACTTCACAATGAAAAATATATAATATGCATTAAACATTTTGCAAAGTTAAGTTTATATAAATGAGACTGAATCAGGAATATAAGGCATGGTTGATAGTAGCTTCAGGAAGTTCCTATCAGTTTAACAGTCTTGATCTTATATTCTTAAAACTTCCTGAGAATTTATTATCAAAACTAAGAACAAAGCTTCAGTTGTAATAATGTAAATCATTACAAAAGCTGTCAGGGGAAAGAGGCAATGTAAGAAGGCAGAGTGAGCAAAGGCAAACTCAAGCTGGAATGTTGATTATGTTCCTCTAATGTCCCTCTGGGATCCTTCCAACTTACACCGTCATGACACACTGAATGAACTGAAAACAGAGAAATCAGTGTTACGTCTAGATCTCAGAACACTTAACTTATCATGACAGCCTATAGCTGTAAGCTTATTATCTGTTTCTTTAACTTGGAATGGTGGGTTACAACACCCCTCCCTCCCCAACAGATTTTTAAGATATCAGTAGACAGGTTCATTTGATGAAGAAAATTCTAATAAAAATGGGTTTCTCATTTTTTTGTTGCTGTATTGTATTTTGGTACTGGTATTGGAGATGGAACTTAGTAACCTCATGCTCTCACGTGGCTTTTTTGCTCAAAGCTGGTGCTCTTACACTTGAGCCACAGCTCCACTTTTGGTTTTTTGCTGGTTAATTTGAGGTAAGAGTCTGATGGAGGTAAGAGTGTTAGTCTATGGTAGGACTGGACCTCTATGCTCCAATCTCAGTCTCCTGAGTACCTAGGAACACAGGAATGAGTCACCCAGCACCTGGCCAGTTTCTCAGTTTTTGAAGGAGATATTACTTTAATAAACAATGACTTCAATCTCCAATTATCAGTCTATTAATGGTCATAGTCAAAGGTCCTTCCCCACAAATAACAATGTCCTATCATATTATGTAAGGACTGCCAAACTGCACAGTTTTAGCCCAGTAGTCTAGTGGAATCCGCAGTCCTTTAATATCTATTTTTTAAATGTAAAACCTAATATGTGAATATGCAGGAGAACAACTTTATCCAGCAATTCAGAAAGCTGAGTTAGGGAGCATCCCTAGTGGCTCATGTCTATAACCATAGCTACTCAGGAGGCTGAGATCTAAGGGCCATGGTTCAAAGCCATGCTGGGAAGGAAGGTTCATGAGACTTAGACTTATCTCCAATAAACAGAAGAAAAAAAAGGCCTGAAGTAGAACTATGGCTCAAGTGATAATGCTAGCCTTGAGCAAAGGAAGCTCAGGGACAGTGCCCCCAGGCCCTGAGTTCAAGCCCCAGGACCAGTACAAGAAAAGTTCCTTTCCTCCCTAAACCATAGCAAAAAAGCTTGGTATCCTATCAATTCTCTCTTTTATTCTCCAATACCAGTTAAGCGTTGTACACTGCTAATCCTTGCATAATTCCCAAGCTCAAAATGATTACCGAATTATCTGTATGTTAGAGAAAAAAAACCTAAAGTCCAGAACATTGAGAAATCTCTTAAGTAGGCCTTCTGAGGACAAAACCCAGCCCTGCCCTCAGCAAATAAGTTATTTTAATTTGTGATAGGTTGGTGGCTGCTTTATGTTTCAATGAACATGGGCATGGGAAGTACAGCTTTGAGTTGTTAAAGATACTTCTCAGTGACTAAGATGTGGTTTATTTAGAGAAAGGAGAAGCAGACACTATAGTGACATGGCCCATAGGGAACTTTTCTGAACTGTTCCAACCACCCAGTGAAAGAGGCATTTTATAACAACATCCTCTTTACTCAAATAGCCTCAGAGCCATCAAAAATCCTGTTTAAGAGGCAGCTAATGGATCCAACAGACTAAGCATTGGATTCAGGTTTTGGTTTTGGTTTTCGTTTTTGTCAATCATAGGGCTTGAACTGTGGGCCTGGGCATTGTCCCTGAACTCTTCAGCTCTAGGCTACACCCTACCCCCTGAGCCACAGTGCCAATTCCAGTTTTCTGGTGATTAATTCAAGATAAGAGTCTCACGGACTTTAGTGCTCAGGTTGGCTTTGAACCACAACTCTCAGATCTCAGCCTCCTGAGTAGCTAGGATTATAGGTGTGAGCTACCGTGCCCAGCTGATTCAAGTCTTTTAATGTAAATCAATCAGTGGTCTAACCTATTGAAAAGATGAATAGTAAGTAAAATTGAAAATTTTGGATGGCAACTCTTAACCCATGACTTCTCTTTAAATATTGTTCAGATCTTAACAGTCAGCTTCCACAGGAACACATAGTTTGTGTATTTCATATCCTCTATTGAGCTCTTCATTTACTATGACTTACGTCATCATATGAGAAATTCACAACCCCTTGTTGAGCAGAGTCCCTTCGCCGAAAGCTATCTGTAAAACAACCATAAAATGTATTGTTCCTTTCTGTGAACAGCTTTCAAAAAGTTAGTTTGGAGTTCAAGCAGCAATGACATTTAAGCTATACAATCAATCAACATTAAGAGACCAAAGCAAAAAGATTATGACATGAGTATGAAAACGTTTAATATTCAACAGACAAAATAGGCTGAAGGTGGCCATTTGTCCCCTTCCCTGTGGGGCTGGGAAGAAATAACTTATCCCAAAGCCACTCAGAGCTGTGAAATGTCCAAGATCAGTCCTCAATTTTTATGAAAAAATAGAATTTTCAAATATCTTATCAACACAGATATTGCTTAAATAGAAAGAGATAAAGTCCTTACTATGGGAAATGGGCTGTGATCTATCCCACCCATTTCAACCCTGCCTACTAAAAAGGGTTTGCTTTAATTTTACACTTTTCCACTCTTTCCCAACTTTTCATATTCTGAAGAGTAATCAATCACAATCCTACTCTGCTCAAAAAATCGCAAGTTAGGACTGGAGGTGTTTAGCACAGTGGTATACTGATTGTCTCCTATGTGAGGCCCTGGGTTTGACTCCTAATACCACAAAGGGGGGTGGGGGGGTAGGAGGGAGACAAGAGAAAAAGCACAGATTTGTTATATTTTGGAATGTTTCGAAAAATTACTTAAGATTATTTTCGTGGCAAATTACTTATTCATCTAAAAAAGTTCTGAAAGACAGACTTATTATGCTAGTCACAAGTCAACTGAAGCATCTACTAAAGCAAAAGAAAAAAAAAAGCTGGGAGAATCAAAGTTCAGAAGTCCTGAGAAATGAATCTCATTCATGCAAACTACCTTTGTTACAGGCAGTAGCATGAGCCCCAAGGAACGCACCTGTGAGAGCCCTCATTTTGACGCAGCAGGCAATGTAGTCATCAAAGGTGATCTTTCCACTGGTGCTGTATCGTTTTGCAACTGAATTCACAGTTTGGGGACTCAACCTAAATCCTGAAAGACAGGAAAACCATCCAGCAGAAAATAAAAACAGAACCATTAAGAGCTGTCATTACAAAAATGCTCAGGCACAAGACTTGATTTTAGGGCTGTGAGTACATTTTAGTTATGAACAGGCACAATTTCGAAGAAATAAGCCAGTTTCAAACTAGCATAGGAAAAATAAACCAAATCTGCTTCTACCAGTCTAGCAGGAAGTTTGAGTTGCAAACACGTACCCATCGTTATCAGGGCCTTCTGCAGCTCTTGAGGATCCACTGTTCCACTCCGATCGCTGTCAAAACTGATGAAGTGTTGCCTCCAGCCATTCAGAACAGCCCAGAGTTCTTTAAATTCATTGAACCCCATCTTGCCAGAACGATCTCTCTGAATTGTAATTAAGGATCAGAGCTGCTCTGTGTGGCAACATTTTATAATGATTAAATTAAAAAAAAATAAGAGGAAGGATAAGAGGAATTCATGTTCTTTGGGCTAAAACAGCTTACCAAGTTACTGTACGTTCTTCTTGGCATGACATAATAAAAAGATAAACGATAAGACATATAAAAGATTTTCTGCAGAAAATTCCCCGAGTTCTCATTTTTCACAGTGGGAAAAAGAGACCTAAATGGCGTGATTACTGTGACACTACTGTGAATACTGTGTTGCTACCAGAAATGGTTGACCTGAATATTTACTCATTTGTCCTTGAGTCACTGTGGTTTCTAATTTTCCTTTGCTCAGCCCTTCTAAAGCCAATGAATTCACTTTTGGCAAGTTTTAGCACAAATGAAAGGCACTGCAGGGTCAGCAATAGCTAACCTGAGTCCAACAATTGGATGTTAAAGACATCCCATCACATAAAGTTAAGGGCAAATTGTGCAGAGTAATCTATGTTCACTCAATGTCTCTCACCTAACTTGGTGCTTTCTTGAGCAACTAACTTTCAAGTTCCTAAGCTGCCTTCCTATTCACACTAAATTACATCATAAAGGCTAATTATTTCATGTAGCTTTTCCTATCTTGTGTTTACTGGATATTAATTCTGGGATGAATGCTTTTAATAAAGCAAGATACTCTAGATAATAGTTAAGATAAAGGATACATCCAGCATTGAAACCATCAGTCGACATGTCTCCAGGTTAAAAGCTGTTAAATCCAGAAGAACACACATATAAATACAATTTCAAAAACTTACATTACATTGGATACAATCTAATTAATTAAGAACATGATTTTTCATCCATTTTTAAACATTCTGCTCAGTTTATGTGGGGATAACTTTTATATGGAACTCCACAGTAGGTTTTCAGAGAAAAGGCTATCTTCTAGAACCTGTCTGTCCAATTTTAACATTTCAAAATAATGCTTTTTAAAGTACTGTATCGAAAACTTCTGTTTTCCTGCCTTTGTGACCATAATATACTTAATCTATTATGCTCACCATAGTAGATGAGAAAATGAAGTTGCTTTGTTACTGCTAATAAATATCTGTAAGTAATTGGTCTTGGTTATTTTGGTTTCTAATCATTTCTCTATATTTTCCCTTTAACATCAGGTACTGAGCAGTAACCTCCTATGACCTTTTTTCTTAGACAAGAAGTGTATGCATGAAACCAAGTAATCTTGTCAGAATTCTGTACACAAAACCCTCTGGAACCTTTTTAGTTTGCTTGTAATTTTGGAGTTCTGAGGACATTTTAATACCTCACCTAGGCCAAAGCCAAATTGAAATACATCCAATAAACAGTTCACTGATAATCTTTGTGTTAAGAAAAAACCAGAGCCACTGTGCATGCAATTTATACTGCAAAAGTGGAAGTGGACTACAAAACAGAAGTGAAAAGTATCAATGAGAAAAATAAGTATAAGTACTTCAGGTTTAACAGAACTAACATTGTTTACAGCGCCATCTGAGTTCACTTACCCCCTCCTTCAGCAAACTGAAATAAGAACACAACTCAAAATGTTTATTATTGTCAGGTGTGGTGGCTCACGCCTGTAATCCTAGCTACTCAGGAGGATCAAGGTTCAAAGCCATCCCGGGCACAAAAGGACCTGAGACTTTTATCTCCAATTAGAAATGGGAAATGGGGCTTGGCTCAAGGGTAGGGCAGTAGCCTTGAGCTGAAGAGCTCAGGGACAGCGCCCAGGCCAAGTTCAAGCCCTATGACCCACAAAAAAAAAAAAAGTTTATTATGGGTTTTCTACATTCAGTGAATCACTGTGGTTACCTTATCCATTCCAAGAAAGAAAAAAACAAGCAACTATTACAATATTGGTCCTTCAATCTCTTGACCCACTCATATAATTTACTGAGGTGAGAAAAGGTAGCAACACTTTTCGACATTTTGAGAAAACAGCACTAAATCTTCATTCATACTTTCTAATTGTGTGCAGGTGTGGAGACTTCCTAATATTAAACAGGGATTCTGAATCTTAACTCTTAGCAGAATCACAGAATTATTAAATCAGGATCTCAGAATGTGAGACCCAGAAAGTAGTATCTTTTTTTTTAACTTTTTTTCCATATATTTTTATTGTAATTAATAGAAGGGTTACATTATATTTGCCAGATAGAAGGTGTATTACTTCACATACATTGATACCCTTTAGTAGTATCTTTTTGTAAAAGCTTCTCATAGGATCCCAGTGAGTAGTCAGGCCTACACCACCACTCTATTTCAAGTGTGAATCCTGCACTACAGTTCTAGAATTTCACCTGGGGGCATAACAGTATTGATATTAACCCAGGCTAATAATGTCAGATTAAGTTTAACAAGGTTCTCAGGTTAGCCTGAGTAGCCATGTTTGTGATAGTCAACCTGGACAAACATCACATGGAAACCTGTTAGAGGAAAATTCTGAGTTCTCATCCCAGACCTACTGAATGAGAAAATCTGGGGCAGGGCCCCCAAATCAGTTTTGCTGGGTGATGTTGATGCTACTAAAACTTAAGAATTAACACTCTGAACAGCTTGACAACCACAGGAAAAAGCACATTATTTTTGGCTTACACTGAGATTTTGAAGGGTCATGCAGCAAACTGCTTCTTTGTCTCCAAGTTTCATGAATGACACCACAATCCACTTGGTAGTTGCCCAAACTAGACATATGAGAGCATACCTAATACCTTCTCCCTGAAATTCAATCACCTTCGAAATAGCTATTAGATTCATTTTTGGCTCCATGATTACTTCCCTGACTAAGTTAGCATTCCTCTAACCTGTATGACTTCCTGGGGCCTCCGATAAGTAACCTTGGTTTGGTTTTGCTGAACTCCTGTGAATGGAAGTTCCCTGAAGAATCTGTAACTATACTGAAGATCCTGCAGACTGCTTGGCTGGGGTACTGTACTTGTGAAATGATGGAATGTTGTAGGTCACCAACCAGAATTATCTGGAACTTTCTTAAGCCAGAGTCAATTACCTTGATTTTTGGATCTGAGCTAGTATTCTCTCGACTAATGTATCATTCAGAAGGTAACACTAGCTTTAGCAGACTTTTAGTCTCCACTAACTCTGGCAGGAATCTACAAAGTCTTAACTGTGTAGAGGAGAGTTCTCTGCTTTGCTGTAATCCACTTACTGGACAACCCACCAATGGAATTGGCAAATAAATTGATCTATGATTTTCTTTTGTTCTCTGACAACACAAGGTGATGTTAATTCTTCCACAGTGGAAGATAGCATTTAGGAGAACATGACCCTGTGCCTTAGTCACTCATGTTCCACTCAGAATGAACCCTTATTTCCTTTTAAGGACTTTAAAGGAAAGGACTTAAACTTGATACCATCAATTTAGATTTTACAGCCAGGTGTGGCATGTGCTCTCTATAAAATCCTTTTGAGGTAGGCGCATGGTATCCTTAATATGTGGCTATTAGATCCAAACTGTACAAAAGTGAGAACTCAAAAGTTGCATACCCAATGCTATGGACATGGTATTGGAAATATAAACACAACTACATAGTCATAAAAACTTATGACTCTATAGACATAATGTTTTATTACATAGATTATTATGTATCTATGACATACAATCCCTCAGCCTAATTTTGATTATGTTTTAAAATCTAAGTGCCAGTGATTGTATATAAAGATTCCCTTCTTGAATACCTGTTTGTTAAACAGGCCATTTGAAATATGATGTAAAAATCAATGTTAATAAATTCTTTAATAAAAAATATTTAAAAAATCCTTTTGAGGCTACCTACTACACATCAGGCAAAATGTCAAACAACTCATCTGGCACACATTCATGTATTTCCTCTGTTCAGCTAGTCTTACTCTTCAGTTCCAGATCACTGTAACTGAACTGGGAATTTCTCACTTCCATGACTAAAGCATGTTCTCTCTGGGCATAATGGAACTGTTTGGACTATGTGGAATCCCCTTCTTCCACCCCACATCCTGGGCAGACCATTTCGATTGGCCTTTTACTTCTCCCTAGTTTAGGTATTAGTTCTACAGGAAAGAAAACTCCAGTCTTGGGTAGGTGACTGAACCCAAAGCCTCTGTATTTTTCTCAGTGCTTTTCATAATATCCAACTGGCATTGTGTGTGACTGAAAACCCAGCACCTTGCAAATGTCTACTGAAGTACACTGGCTGGTTGAATGGATGGAACAATAGTGGGGGTTAAATTGAATTCTTTCTCCATGTAGAGGAAGTTGGACATAACCCTGTAGTTTAGATGTACATTTTTTTTTTCAAACAGGCTGAGGAGGAATGTGTTTCTTTTTTTTTTTCTTTTTCTTTTTTTTTTTTTTTTTTGCCAGTCCTGGGCTTGAGTTCAGGGCCTGAGCCTTGAACTTTCTCAAGGCTAGAGCTCTACCACTTGAGCCTCAGCACCACTTTCTGGCTTTTTCCTATGTATGTGGTATCGAGAAATCGAACCCAGGTCTTCATGCATGCTAGGCAAGCACTCTACCACTAGGCCAAACTCCCACCCCAGGAATGTGTTTCTTTAAAAAAAAAAAAAAAAAGATTTTTTGGTTTTCATGGATACTTCAAAGTAATGAATAGTTTTAAATCACAATACAAATAAGGTTATAGAACCATAATTTCTTCAAATGCATTAGCTGAACAGACTCCTAATAAGACCTCATTATGTACTTAACTCATCTGCTTACCCATTTTGGATCTGTGCATTTCTGTTTAAAAGACCAATAGCTGTATAATTTCTGTATAATGAAATTCCATCAGCACATGAGCAGAGTGGCTTATTATAACCAGCAGTGAACAGTAAATAAATAAACAAAATCAGGAAATGTCTTCTCTATAATGAACTGACCCAAAGTCATCAGTAGATGCAGCATTTTAAAATAAAATGTTTTAAAGGACTACTCTTTAAATATATAAAAATCTGTTTAGCTGAAGAAAATTTTTTTTTACCTGCTGTACCTCTTTTACTGAAAGTGCAAATAATAAGTCTGTGTGTGACACCTCCCTTTGGCAAACCCTAATGCTCTACCTTCCTGTTCACCACCTCAGCTGCCTGAGGTTAACAATGAACAATTTAAATCTAATACCTAGACTACATTTCCCCTACAGAGTTTTTTACTTATAATTTAGAACAAGATTAAAAAACACAAGTTCAAAAGATTCTTCTCTTTTGTATTAATTCTCTCAGCCAGGAAATAGTAACAAGGCACTAAGTTACCCTTATAGGGATGATAAAGACAGGAACATAAATGGCTCAGACAGCTATATAGAAAATGCTCCAGGGCATCGTCAAAAATACCACCATAAAATCCTGGGATGTGAATTGTAGTTTGAACATTTTAGCTTACAGCTTATCATGAAACTGGGGCTCTGTCTGACGTTCTGTCTCAATTATCAACTGGCAAAGAATTTGTCACGTTACGAATCTGAGCTAACATATTGAGCAGATTTCACTTTTTTTTTGCTAGTCCTGGCCATGAACTCAGGGCCTAAGCACTGTCATTGGGCTTTCTCAAGGCTAGAGCTCTACCACTTGAGCCTCAGTGCCATTTCTGGCTTTTTCTATATATATGTGGTACCAAGGAGTCAAACCCGGGTCTTTGTGCATGCTAGGCAAGCATTTTACCACTAAGCCAAACTCCCAGCAGCAGATTTCACTTCTATATCTTATCTTGTCTTCTGGACAAAAGGCCATCCAAACTGTTTTGACTCACTTGAGGGGCTCAAATACATGAAATCCAAATCCAAGAATGCGACTAACCTGGCAGGTAGGGTGGACTGACAAGAATTATTTATTTATTTATTTATATACTTACTTACTTACTTACTTTTGGCCAGTCCTGTGCTTGAACTCAGGGCCTGAGCATTGTCCTTGGGCTTTCTCAAAGCTAGAGCTCTACCACTTGAGCTTTTTCTACATATGTGGTACAGAGGAATACTACTCAGGGATTCATGCATGCTAGGCCAGCACTCTACCACCAGGCCATGCTCCCAGCCCCAAGAATTATCTATTTTTAAATAGATATTTTTAAAATAGCAACCTAATTAAGCTTCTGAAATTCTCACAGTAGATGAACCAGAAATGCTGTTACTTTAAGTGCTGTGAGCATATGAAGCAGCTGCGATGTAAAGATTAGGTCATCTTCAAGACACTTTGGGACTGGTAAACTTACGCTTGTATCCTCCAGCAATGCCTGACTGGGTCAGACATTTCTGCAATTCATCAGCATCTATCTGTCCATCCTTTGGAAAGAGAAAGGAAGAGGAAATCACTGCCATGATTTCATATTCAAGTTCTCTCAAAGTCTTTCAACATTCTACCCAGCAGTAACAAAGAAAAGTATCAACGTGCATGAGATATGTTATGCAAGGAATGCCTTCCAAAAATGAGAATCTTAGCAACCAGTCATCTCTCCTTCTGATCCTCTAGGAAACTATTAAAAGTAAGCATTTTAAAATAATTTATAGAGCTCTTGTTTCATTGGTACCAGGACTTGAACTCAAGGTCTAAGCATAATCCTTTGGTTTTATGCTCAACCACAGCTTGACTTACAGCTTTTCGCTGGTTAACTGGAGATAAGAGTCTCACTGCATCAATGTTCAAGAAGTAATGTACTCACTACCTAATGAATGAAACTATAACCCCTCTATACATCACCCTGACAATAAAATGCAATTTTTTTTAAAGTCTCATGGATTTTCCTGCCCTGAGCTACCTTTGAACCCTGATATGCAGATTTCAACCTTCTAAGTAGATTACATTACAAGCATGGGGCACCAGCACTTAATTATTTATGGGGTCCTTAAAATTATTTTCCTCGTCCCAGAAGGGAGAGGAAGGGTACATGGAAGAGACTAGTATATAAACTGCTTGGTTCAAATAGAATGCACCTCTTTGATCACCTTATGATTTGTGGATGGCTTTCTTCTGAGCACAATTACATGTGGAAGGCACAAGTTAGGTGTCCAGTACCTGCTTTCTGACTAAATTAGGTCAAAAATAGAATAATTTTTAAAGAACTTTAGAATAAAAGACCCAAATACTCAAATCAAGAAGTACTGTAAATTACAAACAAGGAATGGAGTTAATAATCTGAAAGATAATGAATGCATGGAAGACAGGCCAGGCCTGCTGAAAGCTAAGCAGGGAGAGTCACTTACATGCTGGGGCCCTGGCAATCTAAGAATGCTACTCTTGAGGTGTGCAGTTTCTTGTGGTTTCAAAGATACAGATCAATGACAGATTCAACAGATACTGGAGGGGAAAGTCTTCCACTTTTAGACTCAATTTTCCATTCAAATTCTCACAGCTGTATTCCTTAGAAGGCCTTTGGTTTCTATTCCTCATATTCTGCAGTGTTGTTCACCATATTTTGAGTTTTTGAATGAACAAGATTAAACTAGCAAAAACAAATATCCCCTCTGTATAGGCCTGTTATGGCAACAGTGTAATTATTACAGTGACCTTGTGAGTTAGGCAACTATTCGTTCTAAAGCGACCCCACACCTGTCCTACAAGTGTGAGAGAAGTGGGACTTGGAAGAGTGAACCTCCATTCCTTCTCTGGGTCAATAAACCACAACAGCAACTGAAAGTAGAACTGACCTAGTGTGAGCTTCTTATCCAATAAAGTACAACTGTAACTTCTGATGCTGACAGTGAATTTTAAAAGGTGCTTTGATGTTTTTGTTTTATTTACCACACTTACTTTGTAAATAACAAATTCAACTGAAGGGGAAGTATCATTCCAATCTAGCTATATAATTATCAATACAGTTTTTTTTTAATGTATAGAGGGGTCACAGTTACATTCACCAGACAGAGGGCACATCACTTCTCATACATTGACACCCCCTCTCATGTTTTTGTCCCCATTTCCCTCCTCTCACTCCCTCTCCTCATCTTGTTTTCCCCCCTTCCCTTTCCTATTTCAAATAAACAAATAAATGTCAAAATAGGTTTTTAAGTAGACAATCTGGGGCTTGTGTTCATCAGATCAGGTGTGCCTCTCATAAAACCACTTTGGTCCCAGGTGATTCATGTTTAAAAGCATCATTCTCTCTTACAGATCTTCAAAGGATATTTATAATGCCCAATTCTGTTTAACTTTACACGAGCTCACTCACAAGTTTAACTTGGACCTGCACTATCTGAATATTCAGAATAAATAAAAACAAACAAAGTCCAGAACCTTAATTCTCCCATCATCTACAAATGATTCATTTCCAGGTTAAGTTTGACTGTGTGTGTGTGCGTGTGTTTTTATTTTTAGTGCTACCATACACCATATCAGAAGCTAACGCCCAGAATGCGAATGCATAGTTCTTGACTCTGAAAAGGAAAAGGCCAACCTGTCCAGCGACAGCAGCAAAGTAACCATACAGCGGATCCTGAGACTGTCCGGGAAACCCAGGCCCTCCGGGAGCCCCTCCGTACTGTGAAGAAGGAAACACAAGCCATCAATGCATCCATCAACTTCTGCGCCTCGCCAGACTCCTCTCCGTCCCACCGCGGCTGGCTCGGCCCTGCCCGGTCCCCTCACCCTTCGCCCCTCTCCCTCCAGGGTCACTTCCAAGCTGGTGACCTGGACCAAAACAGGGCGTTGCCGCCGCGCTGGCCAAGCACGGGCCGCTTTTAAAAATACAAAGCCCCACGATTAGCGGGCAGCGGGGAGGGGCGCGGAGTCTAGACTCCTAACTTCAGGGCGCCCCCACTTCTCCCCGACAGGGCTCCCGAGAAACGCCAGGCCAGGCTAGGGAGGCCGGGGCGCAGACAGGTGTGGCCGGGCCAGGAGGAGGAAGAGGAGGAGGAGGGGAGGTGTGCCTGGACCGCGGGGTTCCCGCATCCCCGACGCCGGGCGGGGCGCCTTCTACCCGGGCTTGGGCCTGGGGTCTCCCCCGCTGGCCTCCTTTCTTTTACAAGGAGGAAGGTGGACCTCAGGACCGTTCTTGATTAAAATGGCTGTTGTGACTTTGGGAGGAAAAACAAATACCCAACTCGCACAATTTCCTGCCGTGTTTCCGGGTCACAGGGTTCTCGGGTCTCCGGCCACGCGCGCCCTGGCCCCGCGTGGCCACCCGCGAGGAAATATTCCGCGACCGAGGGGCCGGGGCTAGCGCGCAGGAAGCGGCGGGCCGGGGATCTGCCCCCCACACCCCGAGCGAGGGGTCTCCTCTCGCCCTCTGCTGCCCCCCCATGGTCTCTCTGCGCCCCACTCCGCTCACCCCAAGGTGACATTCGATGGCACGGCCGCCCGCGCCACACTTACCCCGCCCGGGTAGTACCCGCCGCCGGCGCCAGGGTGCCCGGGGTACGCCATGGTGCAGACTGCGCCGCCGCCCTGCGCGCCCCGCGCGCCCGGCCTCGCCGGCCCGCCCGCCCGCCGCCCCCGAGCGCACCACCATGCCCCGCGGGGGACATGCGCGGCCGCCGTGTCCCGTGCCCCCCGCACGCCCGCCGCCGCCCACCCTCGGCCCGCGCTGCGGAACCCTGGCCCTGTCCTTGCCAGGGACGTGAAGAACCCGAGGTCCCGGGGTGACCCACGAGCTGCGACGCAGGCCACACGAGGACCTTCCCTCCCTGTGAAAATAATGGCACATTCCAACACAGACGCAGCACCGACTTTTTTTTCCCCCCTCTCTTTTTTCCGATCTGGCTCTTTCCCAGCACAGTTGTTCACTGTAGGTTTCTGCGATGGAAGAAGGAAGGAAGCATTTGCAGCGCTTCGGTGGAGATGGACTCACTAAACGATTAACATTAAAAAGCGCTCTTGGAAAGCGAGGCTGGACTCCAGGAACTGTGTGGAGACAGTCTGGGGGTTTCCATCTCCCTTTTCTTTGAACCGCTGTGGTGTTCTTCCCTAGCTACCTAGAATAAAACTTGGACGCGGGCTTTCTGCATGGCTCAAGATAAAATAACCACTTTCCCCAAAGTTACTCTGATAGTTTTTTTTTTTTTTTTCTCCTCTTCTCCCTCATCCTCATCCCATTTCCTAGCCAACCCTGCCTCTTCTTCCCAGGTTCCTCCCAAGGAACTTTCCAAGTTCCTGTGCTGGGTTCCTAATTAGGCTTATAGTCCTTTATTCTTGTATTCTCTCAAATCATCTTTTTGGATACACAATCTCAAAAGTGAGTCTCAGATAATAAGAAAATTCTAATCATTTTTAGTATCTAATACAACATATATGATTTTACTTTTTGTCCCTACCCTCTTGGGTTTCTGTGCCTGATTTCTATTTACATATTAATGTGTAATGTATGTGGGGGGAGTCATGGTGATATGTTCATGTATGTGTATAATATATTTTGCCTGAAGGAACACAAGTCAGAACACCTAAACAACCCTCTTCCTTTCGGCAGTATGATAGTCACAATAGTCAAACTATGGCATCTGCCTGGGTGTAATCAAGGGTTGAATGGATGGATAAAGGACATGTGATAGATAGATAGATAGATAGATAGATAGATAGATAGATAGATAGATAGATGATTATTGGTTTTCAAACAGCATGGAAATTCCCTTCCCAAAGGTGGATAAAACATTTTTAATCCCTTGGCCTTTGTTTTGTAGCTGCCCATAACCAAGTGATTACATTGAACTCAAGACTGAGAACAGGATCTTTCAAGGCTCAAATCTTAAAGACACATACAGAAAATAAAATATTTACAATTAAAGTAGGATTAGTTTCATGGATGAGTGACATTGTTATTCATTATTCCAGTCTTTAAACATTTTACTACTTCCTCCCACTAAAGAATTACATTTTAATGGTGTGTATGATGAAATTCCTAACAATTGCTGCTAGCACATTGTTTAATTGCAACTACTTTTAAAATGTGGAAAGGATAAATAACAAATTTATATATACTCATCAAGACGTCTACTTTGAAAACCTGATTTTGCTTCATCCTCATAAAATCCCCACAAGATAAGTGCTGTTATGCAGTTGAGGAACAGAGCAGTCAGTCTCCCAACTAGGAGGTTCCGGAACTGAGCTAGCTCAGCCAGGTCCTGTCTCCAGCCTCACTGCTCCAGCAGGGGGCAGCAGCTCTGTATCTGGAGAAGGAAACACTTTATGTCATCTTTTCCATAGCAACTACTTAACTCCAGCCTGCAAGTTATCCAGTGGTGGTAAATCAATGAATGATGTGGTTATTATCTGGTACAACTTTACTTATGTACACAAAGTTGGATTTCCCTTCTATCCTTTTCAAACCATCTGAAGTGTAAATGTCATTATTGACTTCCTGATGTACAAAGACAAAGGTAGGCCAGACTTGACTCTTGGGCAATAAACAACTTCCAGGATGTTGGCTATGACTCACTTTAGCAAATCATTTGCAGTTTTTAAGATAAAGGTTATGACTAGTGGTCACTGAGTCACTCACCTTGGAGAAGGATGTTCTTCCCAGGGTAAGATCCTATGGGGCTACTTCAGAGTTTTCCTCACTGACCAGTGAGATGATCACAAGGAGCACTGTAATATGCCTACTTTTCTGTATCACTCTAGACAGTGGGAGTCAGAAGGTATGCTAAATGGCAAAACCTGCATACATTATTGTGTTCAGTGTATTGTGTGATCTGGGGACTGATATTAGCAATTAAGACTATAATGAAAGAACTTGTTGCCAACAGCCAATGTTCACATACCTCTCAGTACTTGATGAATTAACAAAACTGAAGTGGCTTGTTAATGTGTTGCTATTAAATACATTCTAATATTGTGGAGAGGGTGTCCCTCTATGTTTCTGACTTAGTTTACTCCTGACTGTATTAAACATACACACAAATACACAACCATTAGACTAAATTCAACTTTTCCCCCCTCACATTATATCACTTCTTGAAGAATTAGGGCAGAAGAAGGGCTACAGAAAAGGAACCTTAAAGAAATAAAACCCTCCAGAGCTGGGTGTGGTGGCAAGTAGCTATAATCTCAGCACTTTGGAAGCTGAAGCAAGGAAATGAGAAGTTTCATCCTATATGGCCTTGTGTATCTAGGTTTTGCCCTATTGTAAAACTCTGCTAGGAGAGTCCAAGGTTTATACTAATTATGACAAAAGAGGGAAACCATTGACCCTATGTTCCTTCGAGTCTGGCTTACTTCACTTAATATGATTTTTTTCTAAGCCTTTCCATTTCCTTACAATTGGTGCAATGTCGTTCTTTCTGATGGCAGCATAGAATTCCATTGTGTATAAATACCAATCATCAACTGAGGGGCATTAGGCTAAATGAAATAACCTCCAAGATGTAGAAACAAGAGCCATATAAGGTGTGACTGTTGTTCTTAATGTACTGTTATTTCTCATCTCTTTTGTTGTACCTTGGTTATCTCATATTGTGACAGTATCTTACCTTGTTATCTGATATATTGTATATATGTTTATTTGTTTATTTGAAATAGGACAGGGAAGGGGGGAAAACAAGATGAGGGGAGAGGATGGGAGAGGGAAATGGGTACAAAATCTGAGAAAGGGTACCAATGATTGTAAAGTAATGCACCTTCTATGTGGCGATTATAATGGAACCCTTCTATTAATTTCAATAAATAATAATAATAATAATAATAAAAGAGAATGAGAAGCTTGAAGCCAGCCGGGGCTACATACTTCCAAAGGCAAGAATTAAAAAAAATCATCAGACTGATAGTTCTTTCTTTTTTTTTTTTTTTTTTGCCAGTCTGGACTTGAGCTCAGGGCCTGAGCACTGTCCTTGGACTTTCTCAAGGCTAGAGCTCTACCACTTGAGCCTCAGCACCACTTCCAGCTTTTTTCTATGTATGTGGTACCAAGGAATCAAACCCGGGTCTTCGTGCATGCTAGGCAAGCACTCTACCACTAGGCCAAACTCCCGGCCCCAAGTTATTTCTTTTATTCCTAAATAAAACCTATTTAAACATACTCTAGTGGAGATGCCTCCTTCCTGTCATTTTTAACTTTGAATCAAACTTCTTATACCTTTATAATGTTAATCCTACAGATAGGCATTGCATTCTACACACCATTTAAAGAAACCACTATGAAGTACCAAAAGCTGAATGTTTATAGTTAAGAGAAGGTTTGTACCTGGTTTGAAGAAGTAGAATAGGTGCTATTTGTCCTAATATACTGAGTCTTAGAAAAAGGCTAAGAGCAATGATACAGCCAAGCTGACACGCCAGAAGATTGTGACGTGACAGCAATATGGATTAGGGGGAGGGCTATGTCAAGTCTATTGATAGAGCTGGATCCTAGTTATTTAGATAGTCATCGAATGCACAGAAATTTTAGTGATCTTCTCCTACCAATCTTGCTATTTTATAGGTTTATAGAACAAAAAACAAACAAATAGGCAAACAAAGACAATGTGAGCCAGGAGGAAGGGAATGGCTAGGCCAAGCTCTCGAAGGGGTGAATTAACTAAGCTAGAGGTAACTATTTTACCTTTCACAATGAAAGCTGTGACATCTGAACTTATGACTCAAGGAGAATGTTGTGCCTTGTCTTTCTCAATGCTTGCCCAAAGCTGTGTGTTGAAAGCTTGGTCTTCAGGTCAGGAGTTTAGTGGAAAGAAAGAGAATCACTGAGAGAAACACCTTTGCAGCAGTGGGGGATCCTGGGGCTCTTCTTCTCCCTTTTTGCTTTCTGCCTGCCATGATACAAATAGTTTTGTTCTGCCAGGCACTTCCCCCCGCCCCGTCATGTTCTGACTCTTCATTGGCCAAAATACCACAGAGCTAACCTACAGTGCACTGAAACTTCTGGAACCATGAAACAAAATAAATCTCTCCTCCTCTCTGTTTATTTCCAGTAATTTGTCACAGCAGTACAAAGCTGTGCAACACAGATACTCTTTCCAGATACACCCTTCTGTATAGATTTTATTGAGACAAAAGGCAACAGAAAATTCTTGATCCATTGGGAAAAGCTTACATGAACATTTCATGTAACATCCTGACAGAACTTCCCCATTCTATTGATGGTGAAAGATAACTGCAGGCATTTCATCACTTCCTGCTGTTGAGTTAATCACAAAGCTAAAGTATCAGGAAGACCAGAATGTCACACTGGCCAGGTTGAGGTCTCCATTTTTTCTAGTTCTAATCTGGGTGGATGGCAATTTATGATTTAAAGACTTCTGCCTTTTAGAGAAACTCAGATCTCCTAATATGAGTGAGAATGAGTGTTTAATATCAACACGTGGCTATCTCATTTTAGTAAGATTGTTGAGAGAGAGTGTGAAGAGGAGGATATTGATTTGTCAAGAAAACACAGTATTTTTTTCTCTGATTGCCCAAGACAGAGCTCAACTAATTATGTGAACACATGGGTATTTTCAAAGAATAGGAAATCATCCATCATTGGTGTTTTTGTGCTTGCATCTAAAGCCTTCACTACCTTCCTAGCACTTTGGAGTGTAAGTCAGTCATCCATCTCAGCTATTGCATGGGAATTTCTATCAGTGCTGTTGAAGGGTAGATTTATACTTTGGTTAGAGGCTCAGATGAACTAATGTTCTATAATGTGTTTTGATGGTCTCCTCTTACTTTGCACAGACACCACTTAGCTTATTCTAGCTTTCAATATGAATAAATTGAAGCTATGTGACATTCTCTTGTTTATCAGACTAACAAAATCTTTTTTTTTTTTTTTGCCAGTCCTGGGCTTGAGCTCAAAGCCTGAGCACTGTCCTTGGACTTTCTCTAGCCCAGAGCTCTACCACTTGAGCCTCATCACCACTTCCGGCTTTTTTATATGTATGTGGTACTGTGGAATCAAACCTGGCTCTCTGTGCATGCTAGGCAAGCACTCTGCCACTTAGGCCAAACTCCCGGCCCTAACAAAATCTTTTTTTCCCTCATCCTCACATTGTTCTCTCAGAACTCTTCCTTTTATGACTGAGTCAATAGATCGGGGAGAGGTTTCTATTCATGAAGAGAATGTGTTTTAGAAATCAACCTATTAAATTTAAAGCAAATGCCTAAAACAATGGATGCCTTGGTATCAATTTTTTAAAATATTTTTTGCCAATCGTGGGCCTTGAATTCAGGGCCTGAGCACTATCCTTGGGCTTTCTCAATACTAGAACTCTACCACTGGAGCCTCAGCAACTTCCAGCTTTTTTCTATGTATGTGGTACCAAGGAATTGAACCCAGGTCTTCATGCATGCTAGGCAAGTACTCTTACCACTAGGCCAAACTCCCGGCCCCTTGGTATCCATTTTTAAGGTGGATAAATGTAGTTTTTTAAAATAAACATGGCATAAATAAGCTAATGGATGATTAAGAAGCATAAGAACTGACTGTTCTGATTGATTGTTCCAAGCCTTTACAACTTTCCCATTCAAATACTAACCAGGCTTGAGCCTGTTTAGCTTCGGTGATCAAACCAGTGCGTGAGTTTTAGAGTGGTAAGGTTCTGGACTCAAGCTTTTAGGACTTCTACTATTATCTTCACCGTGTTTGGTGTTTACCAATTTCTTCGTAGGGCTGAATTCCCAGGTAGACAGTCATCTATGGTCAGCACCTGAGGACAAATGTTTCTAACGCCAGTAGAGAAATGAATGACTGGGTGTCCTCAACTTATAAAGAGACTATGGTCTATAAGTTGGGTATTTGCAACCTGGCCTGTATGCTTCCATAAAAGCATGGAAGGGGAGCCTCTGGGAATTCTCTAAAGCCCTCAGTGCTCTCTGGGAGAAGACCAAGCCTGAAGCCAGAGTAGTGTGGGACAAGGAACACATAGAGCATATTTTCTGCCCACCCTCTTCCTAATCTCAGCTCTTTATTTATCCTTCCTGTCTTGATTTTATAAAGTCTGCACAGAAACAGAGATGAACTGAGGTTGGGCTAGGGGAATGAAAAAGGATCTAGTCTCTAACACTCCATTAGCATACACTAGCATGGCTTAGGGGGGAAACAAAGAAAACCTCCAAATTACAGCTCTGGAGAAGGACGAATAGCTATGATTGCTAGATACCCAGGTAGAGGAGATATTCCAGGAAGCAAAATATTCACGAATCTTATACATAAGCCAGCTACATGTAATTTAAGTATCTCTTAAATAGAGCAAAACTTTTCTTGTACTGAGAGTATAGCTTGACTATCACGTGTGAGTCCCTGGGTTCAATGCCCAGCAACAGACTTAAATACACACTCACTCATACAAACACACCTATTTTCATACAGTGTGAAATCAGTGGAAAGAACTAGGAAAGAAATCTGGGTTAGTTGAGTGCCATTTCTATATTTTATCAAAGAAGCCCCAAGTCATGATATTACCATTTTAATAAGCAAAGTATCAGTTAAGCTAAATTTAAATGCCATGTTCAAAATTATTTTCTTTTGAACTCTCAAAAACAATTGTTTGTCTGATATTTAAGATTCTTATACAGAAGAATCAGTTTGTCTAATTCAAATGACTAGAACTACTAAGATTTAGAGTTAATTGTACATGTATTACTGATATGGGAGAGGTTTTATCAACCTCTATTTTACTAACTTATTAAGATAAAAGAAGAAAAAGTGAAGTAAGATTTTTCTCAGAGCCTCTCTTTGGTAAGAGAGACTAATTTGAGGAGATCAAATTCTTTTGGAAGCTGATATTTTTAGAGGGAAATCCAGTCACTCTTTCTGTATATTTAAATTTTGTTTTCCAAGTTGAAAACACACCTTTTCACTTTTAAATAATTTCCTTCACCATAATTATTAATTTGTAAACTTCATTCTTCAATTTTAGACACCCTGAGAGCATTCCAGAAATACCTTCTACAATAAACTCTCTATATAACATTAGCCTGTTTAAAAAGAAAACTCACACAAATTTAACTTGAAGTGACTTTTTTACCACAACTTATTATACATTTTACAAAGAGTATGTTATATATTTTATACTAAACTAGAAGAGAAGTATTCTAAGGTTCCCATCACAAAGGCAGGAAAACTGCCTGATTTGATCATTGCTGGCTGTATGCATGTATTGAATTATCACACTGTACCTCATATATATGTGCCATTATTATATGTCAAGCAAAAACCACTTTCTACTTGAAAAAAATAACTTTCTTATTCTGAGTAGTAGAATGAGACCATTTGCGTTATGTGAAATGGTCTAACACTACTCACCCACTTTTGGCTTGTACATACCTGCATTTTGAAGTGAGGTCCACAGGTAGAAAGAAGCTGGTGATTCTTAGAGGACTGTGGCCTTGGGAGGTGACCAAATGACAGAGTTGGAAAGCCTCAAGTGAAATAGCTGATGAGTCACGTTACCTTATAGAACCTTGGCAATCAGTAACTACTATAACCAAACTTGTATTTCCTCCAACTTTCCCTAGGCACCTGAGAAGTTTCCCAAGACACATGCTTGTCTGTGGTAGAATGAATGCCTTAATTAAGGCAGCTAGAGTGAGCAGCAAAAATATTTTTAATCATGTACCCAAGCCAAGATTTGGCATTACTTTGAAATTATTATCATTTCAAGTCTACTGAAGACCTACAAAATTAAACATGGCACTAGTGATGATGCAAGCTGATGAGAACCAAATTTCAGAATAATCAATAGTAAATAAATCAACTCATTGGAAATTTAGATAATAACTACTTAAACACATCACTTCCATTTGTGCTAGGTCATGGGATGCTGCTAGACAGAATCCCCAACTCCAGGCTCAATAAAATCATTTCACAGTTAGAACATGATATGGCAGGAATATTTTATTTATTTATTTATTGACAGTCCTGGGCTTGAGCTCAGGGCCTGAGCACTGTCCTTGAACTTTCTCAAGGCTAGAGTTCTGCCACTTGAGCCTCAGCACCACTTCAGCTTTTTTTTTTCTTTTTTTTTTGAAGGGTTGACTATTCTTTAGTTTAATTCCTTTTATTTCTGCTAGTATCAAGTTGTAAAAATCACTGTATAAGGGATGTCTATTTAGGTTGCTATGAGACAATACTACAGACTGGATTACTTAGAGCACAGACCTTGTTTCTCACAGTTCAAAGTCTGGAAGGGGTGGTTTCCAAGTGCTGAACAATTTAACTGGGGGTGAAAAATTTGTTTCTACTTTGCAACCTACCATCTCGGAATATTTTCCTATGATAGAGGAGAATATTGGCCACTTCCTGTTCTTTTTTTCATATATTTTTATTGTAATTAATTGAAGGGTTACATTATATTCACCAGATAGAAGGTGCATTACTTCACATACATTGATACCCTTTCTTATGTCTTGGTCCCCATTTCCTTCCCCCCACCTCCACCCCTCATCTTGTTTTTCCCCTTCCCTATCCAATTTCAAATAACCAAATACAAATATATCCAATATATCAGATAACCAAGTGAAATATTGTAACAATATGAGATAACCAAGGGACAGCAAAAGAGATGAGAGATAACATAGTACATTAAGGTCAACAGTCACTCATTATATGGCTTTTGTTTCCTTATCCTGGAGGTCCTTACATTTAGTATCGTACTATTTGGCCTAATGTCTCTAGATTTTGTTCTATTGTAAATCTCTGCTAGGAGAGCCCAAGGTTTCTACTGATTATGACAAATGAGGGAGACTATTGGACCTATGTTCCTTTGAGTCTGGCGTACTTCACTTAATATGATTATTTCTAAGTCTTTCCATTTCCTAACAAATGGGGCAATGTCATTCTTTCTGACAGCAGCATAGAATTCCATTGTGTATAAATACCACATCTTGTTGATCCACTCATCAACTGAGGGACATTTGGGTTGGTTCCATATCTTTGCTATGGTAAATAGTGCTGCAAAGAACATTATTGTGCACTTTTTTCTATGTATGTGGTACCAAGGAATCAAACCTGGGTCTTCATGCATGTTAGTCAGGCACTCTACCACTAGGCCAAACTCCTGGCCCTATTTTATTATTTTTGTACTGTGTGACATATCCAGTATGAACTGAGTATTTGTGTCCCTTTAAAGTTCTTGTGTTCATTTTATAATATAAGGAGGTGGGTTTGGAGGTAATTAGACAATGAAAGTTGAAGTCTCCTGCATAGGATTAGTGCCCTAGCAAAAGAGGCCCAGAGCATCGTGTGAGGATGCCACTAGAAGTTGATATCTGTGATTCAGGGAGTAGACCCTTGCCAGAATGTCATCTTCTTTCATCTTGGACTTGTGAGTTCCAGACTCTGAGAAATCAATTCATGTTCCATTTATGTTTACTCAATATGTTATCACAACCTGAACTGAGACAGTTCCTTTGGTTAGGTGACATTTACCATCATCTTATATACATCAGTATGTACATGTAAGCAGCCCTACTGTTGTAGAGCCAATTGTTAAATATTGATCATCAGTGGGAGCAGTCTAGGAGCTTTGGATTTGAGACTGATTGGTCAACCAAAGGTGATATATCTAGGTAAAGTGTGAAAAGTTTATTTTGTTGGGCTTCACAGACTTCTTTCTGGAAGAAGCTATCACAAGGCCTTAGGTGTCTTTTCTTCTTTCTCTGTGACTATGCAAACTCCATACTTTACACTTGGTCCTCCTTGAAGAGCTCTTTAGCTTTCAAATCACCATTGCACCCACCAAAACACCTACATTCTGGCTGCAGCAACCAATTAGAGCATCTAATGTAATTTTTTAAAATATTTTTATTGTATTTAATAAAAGGGTTACATGATATTTGTCAGATAGAAGGTGCATTAATTCACATACATTGATACCCTTCCACATGTCTTGGTCCCCATTACCCTCCCCCCCACCCCCCCATCTAATGTAATTTTATACTGGGAAATTTACTAAAAGTTACCATTTAATAATAGAATAGGTGAATAATTTAAAAAAGAAAATAGCATATATTAAGATTTATAAAATGAAAATAAAAACAAGAGATGAAAAGTTTACTGCCATTCAAAGAAAACCATTAGTGTTGTTTTGATTTATACTTATCCAGGCTTCCTATGGTTACAATAATAGTACTGTAATAGTAATTTAAGGGGGAAATGAGCCAGTGAAGGAAAAAACTATAGATCTGGGCAGCATTCCAAGGTAGTTCAAAAGGATCCACCTCACTGAATATCAAAATTATATTTTATATTACAGTCAGAGAAAAAGGAAGCAATATACAGAAATAACCTGATTGGCCGAGGCCTACAGTTGCCTTAGATGGCCATGGTCTGATCATTTAGTAGCCTGTGATTGGCTGAGCTAAACTCCTATGATTTGGTGAGGCTCAATTTGGTTATAAAGATATATTCTTAGGTTAGGTTACAATTTCCTTACATATTCAGCTGGAGTGTAGTTTACTAAGTACAAACAGTACTTTGAGCCAAACTCTATCACTTCAGTTTGGACATTGATTTAGACACAAATGTGTCTTTATATGTAGAGAAGCATATTTTTTTCATATATTACATTAAGTCAACATTTTTTCTTTAATGTTCCTAATATTGGTGGCTGTGTAGTATTTAATTATAGCATTCTTCTACATTTTAGTTAATCATTAGTTAACTTATTAAAAAGAAGAATGAGCTGGGCACTGGTGGCTTTGGCCTGTAATCCTAGTTACTCAGGAGACTGAGATCTGTGGGCCATGGTTCAAGGCCAGCCCAGGGATCAAAGTCCCCGAGACTTTTATCTCCAGTTAACCACCAGAAAACTGAAAGTGACACTGTGGCTCAAAGTGGTAGAGCTCTAGTCTTAAGCAAAAGAGTTCAGGGACAGTGCCCAGTCCCTGAGTTCAAGCCTTGTATCCAACAACAACAACGATAAAGAATGAACTAATTCTTGGGGCTAGAATTGGTGAGGGTGGGGCTTTGGGGAAGCCATTGCTTACTCTTAAAAAAGTAATTTTAGGGGCTGGGAGTTTGGCCTAGTGGTAGAGTGGTTGCCTAGCATGCACAAAGACCCAAGTTTGATTCCTTGGTACCACATACATAGAAAAAAAGCAGGAAGTGGTGCTGAGGATCAAGTGGTAGAGTTCTAGCCTTGAGAAAGTCCAAGGACAGTGCTCAGGCCCTGAGCTTAAGCCCAGGACTGGCAAAAAAAAAAAAGTAATTTAAGAAATATTTGTCAGGAACTGTTCCATCTGTTCCATCTCAAATGGAAGACAACACAAAACATTCAGAAAACTAACCAGACACCCAGAAAACTAACCATTTCACTAGGTTACCATTAGCAAGCTGCCATACTTCTGAGAAACAGATTGCCTAACTACTTAATCTAGCTGAGTCAGTGTTTTCTGCTACCAGTAGCCAAAAAATATCTTCCCTTACAAAACTGAGAAGACTTTCAAAAGAAAATTTTATTCTTTTCTACTTACAGAATGTATCCATTTGAAAAATAAATCAACATTAGATTTAGGAGTTAAAATTTATTTACTTAATAAGATTTTGTAAAAGTCAGATTCATTGAGCTATGCTACATACAAAATAAAATCTTCCTTTTTTAAGTATGCAATTTTTATTTTGGCAAATGCACACTTTTTGTATAGTTTTCCTGCTCATTTGTCGGGTAAAATATATAAAGATATAGTTATAATTTAACATTTATCTAAAGTTTTCTTTCCAGATGAAGTAAGTTCCTTTAAATTTGTTCCACTAAGCCGGGTGTAGGGGCCTCATGTCTGTAATCCTAGCTCTACTCAGGAGGTGGAGAACTAAGGATTGAGGTTTGAAGCCACTATTGGCAGAAAGTCCATGAGACTCTTCTCTCCAAAAGAGTACCTAGAAAAAGCCAGAAGGAGTGCTGTGACTCAAATGATAGAATGGTAGTCTTGAGCAAAAGAAGCTCAGGGATGGCACCTAGGATATAAGAAGACATCTGAAAAGATACAGATAGAAGTTCAATTTGGACCAGATCAGTACTATATACAGTATCCTGAGTATAAGAAAGCACTGTACATAGGTACATAATCATATATATAGATATAGAAATAGATATCCACTTAAATTTATTTATAATAACCCCAGTATGGTTCTGGTTTTCTTGAGTATTTCTAGTAAAAGGAAACTCCTCATCCTGGACAATTAATGTTAGTTATTACCTTGAAAGATGAATAAGCATAAGAAAAATGTTTAATATTTTCAGTACCAGAGAAATGTATACCAAACCTGCATAAAGAGTCTGTCTCAACTGAGAATGTCTGCTATAGAGAAAATTTATGGTGGTCTAATCATGTAACCTCAGCATTTTGAGCCTGAGGCACTAGGATTGTGAGTTTGAGGTCATCTTGAACTATATAGAAAGACCCTATCTCAAAGCAAAACCAAACAATAGCACACACACACACACACACACACACACACACACACACAGACAGACAAACACACATACACAGATCAAAGAAAAAAGAAGAAAATAGAAAAGAAATAATCATGTAACCTCAGCATTTTGAGCCTGAGGCACTAGGATTGTGAGTTTGAGGTCATCTTGAACTATATAGAAAGACCCTATCTCAAAGCAAAACCAAACAATAGCACACACACACACACACACACACACACACACACACACACACAGACAAACACACATACACAGATCAAAGAAAAAAGAAGAAAATAGAAAAGAAATAACAGCAAATGTTGATGAGGATTTACAGAGAAATGAAACTTTATATATTGTTGATAGCAATGTTGATTAGTACAGTATGTCAAGTTCTCTCAAAAAACTAACAGAGGGAGTTTGGCCTAGTGGTTAAAGTGCTTGCCTAGCATGCATGAAGACCCGGGTTTGATTCCTCCGTACCACATGCATAGAAAAAAGCCGGAAGTGGTGCTGAGGCTCCAGTGGTAGAGCTCTAGCCTTGAGAAAGTCCAAGGACAGTGATCAGGCCCTGAGCTCAAGCCAGGAAGTCATTTCCCTGTATTTGATATAGTTGTATATGAGTATATATAATGAAGGAATAGTTTGTCTATAGCTATATACACAGGCATATTAAAAGGTGGGGAGGAGAAAAGCTTGGTAGAGCTCTGAATTTCTGAAGAAAAATGGGCTTCAGTATGTTTCATACAAATTTTATTTAGTTAGGCAATTTTGCTGGTAAATTTATTTTTTTATCATTGGTATCCACATATACACTAAGAAGCCACACAGAAAGATGTTCATTAATGCATTGTTTATAATAGCAAAAGGAATTGGATATGATTTATGGCAACCACTAAGAGTATGATTATAGAAACTATATAGATACAATTGTTTAAAGAAATAGGTAGATTTGCATGATTATGAGGGGGACAGGGAAATGGGGACAAAAACAGGAGAAAGAGTATCAATGTGTGAGAAATAATACACCTACTACCTGATGAATGTAACTGTAACCCCTCTATACATTATCCCTACAATTTAAAAAAAAAAGAAAAACAAATAGGTAGATTTGTGTGAACAGCTTTTAAGACATGCTGTTGGATTTTTTTAAAAAAGAGAACAATATAGACATATTTTTCTAGCTATCAAATACACAATTTAAAAAATAACTTTTTTAGCCAGGCACGATGGCTCACACCTGAAATCTTAGCTACTCAGGAAGCTGAAATCTAAAGATCATGGTTCAAACCAGCCCCATCACTAAAGTCCGTGAGACTCTTATCTCAATTAACCACCAGAAAAATTGGAAGTGATGCTGTGGCTCCAGGGCAGTAGCCTTGAGCTGAAGAGCTCAAGGCCCAGAGTTAAAGCCCCACAACTGACAAAAACAAAACTAAGAACTTTTGAGAGGCTAGGAGTCTGGCCTGGTGGCAGAGTACTCACCTAGTATGCGTGAAGCCCTGGGTTTGATTATTCAGTACCACATACACAGAAAATGCCAGAAGTGGCACTGTGACTCATGTGGCAGAGCATTAGCAAAAAGTTTCCAAGGACCGTGCCCAGGCTCTGAGTTCAAGCCCCAGAACTGGCAAAAAGAAAAAACAACAGCAACAACAAAAAACATTTTTTTTTTTTTGCCAGTCCTGGGCTTGAGCTCAGGGCCTGAGCACTGTCCTTGGACTTTGTCAAGGTTAGAACTCTACCACTTGAGCCTCAGCACCACTTCCGGCTTTTTTCTATGTATGTGGTCCCAAGGAATCGAACCCAGGCCTTCATGCATGCTAGGCAGGCACTTTAACCACTAGGCCAAACTCCCAGCCAAAACATTTTATTATATCATACAAGGGAGATGTCTTTGAGGGTACTTTGCCTTTTGTGTTACTTCTTACTGTGCAGGGAATGAGTGTAGACAGTATTAGCAAGATGGGGATGAGAAGGGCCTGTAAATTGTATAACAATGTTTTTTTTTATTTTTTAAAAGAAAACTATTTTCTCTTTGTATGTGAAAACTAATGAGACTATGGAAAAAGATATTGCTAACAGTAGACCAGAGAGTGAGTTAAGGTTGTAAGTAACCAATTTTTTGGGGGGGGAGTTATTTTTTAGCAACCAATTTTTAGAAAGCAAAATTTGGTAGTCTTATGTGCATTAAATATTTAAAACTTACATAAATAATGCATGTTTGTATTAATATTTAAGTAATATCTATGAAATAATATTATGAAACAATAATATAGGAAATGTCAGAGAACTATTTGCATTTATGATTGTTAAGATTTTTTTTTAATCACTATGTAAAAAATACCCATTCTGGGGCCAGGAGTTTGGCTTTGTGGTAGAGTGCTTGCCTAGCATGCATGAAGACCTGCGTTCGATTCCTCAGTACCACATACATAGAAAAAAGCCGGAAGTGGTGCTGAGGCTCAAGTGGTAGAGCTCTAGCCTTGAGAAAGTCCAAAGACAGTGCTCAGGCCCTGAGCTCAAGCCCAGGACTAGAAAAAAAAAAAAGAAATGTGGCTTAGTAGAAGAGTGCTTGCCTAGCATTCATGAGAGCCTGGGTTGCATTCCTCAGTACCACTCAAAGAAAAAAGTATAATAAAAAGAAATGTAAAAGAAAGCAGGCTGGAAATTTGGCCTAGTGGTAGAGTGCTTGCCTAGCATGCATGAAAATCCAGGTTTGATTCCTCAGAACCACACATGTAGAAAAGCCACAATGATGCTGTGGCTCAAGTGGTAGAGCTCTAGCCTTGAGGAAAAATCCCAAGGACAGTGCTCAGACCCTGAGTTCAAGCCCCAGGGTTGGAAAAAAAATTTTTTTAAAAGAAAGCTAATATGTGGCTATTAAATCCAAACAGTTCAAGAGTGAGGACTCAAAAGTTGCATACCAATGCTATGGATGTGGTACTGGAAATATAAACACAACTACATAGTCATAAAAACTTATGGCTCTATAGACATAATGTTTTATTACGTAGATTATTATGTATCTATGACATACAAACCCTCAGCCTAATTTTGATTATGTTCTAAAATCTAGATACCAGTGATTGTATATAGAGATTCCCTTCTTGAATACTTGTTTGTTAAACACATCATTTGAAATATGATGTAAAAATCAATGTTAATAAATTCCTTAATAAAAAAAAGGAAAAAAAGAAAGCACAACATAGTTTACAAAATGAACCTGCTGGAGCAGGTGAAGAATATTTCCTTATAGAGGAAGAAAATGAAAGACCCTGATTTTGATCTTCTTCTGCAGCTTGTGCCACTATTTCTATTTTTTTTGCCAGTCCTGGGCACTGTTCTTGAGCTTTTGCAAGGTTAGACCAGGGACTTTGAAGAACCTCAGGTGCAACCTTGTTGTTTCTTACTTCTGTTCTTTCATGCATCAAGTACTTGTTATAAATCTAATAAAAGAGCTCTGGTGGTGATGTGAACAATTACAGGAATTGTTTTCTGCTTTTCTGAAGCTTGGAATTAAACGGTCTCCTCTGGGATGCTGAAGCACTTTGTGCATGCTCTGGTACAGGGTTTCCATATAGTGCTGCAGTTGGTTAGCAGTATACCTTTGATGTCTAGCACATGGTGTAAATTGTTACACATATTAGACATCTGTGCTTTGTGAATGTGTCTTCTGTACAGGGAAAGAACTCATGTACACGTGTAATAGATATGCCCCACTATCAAAACAAAACAAGATATAGTTCAGCTCCCAAATTAGTTCTATTAACAATACATACTGATGTAGAGTTCAAACAGTGTTCCTCTCTAAAACCATTAACAAATTGTATTGGCCTACATTAATTACACAAGGGGTTTCATACATGCATACAATGTATCCTGATCAATCTTATTTTCTCTATCACTCTCCTTAATGCCATGTCCCCTCTTCCTCTATTTTTATCATTGAATGTCCCTTCTCATCTATGTTCAATCCCATTCCACTCGAACAGTTCCTTCTTGATGTCACCTGTAGAGTCCAGTCTTGAGTAATTCTTGATGTGTCCTCAAACATGATAAAACTTTAAGCTATCATTAAGAATTATTTTCTTCTGAGTTTTTCAAACTTCTAAATAGATTTTCAGTAATTAAGGGATGCACGTTTGCCAGAATGTTTGTCAGAAATAGTCTGTTGCTCTGCATATGTATCCCAATCGATACATACACTTTATGTATCCTTTTCTCCCCTCAGTGGGAAAGCAACCATGCGCCAGTAGAAGCCAGTGGGGTATCTTATAAGTCTGCTTCATTCTGACACTATCTACCCGAAGATAGAATCAGATTCCTCAGGTAGGGGCCTGACACAAATTTGAGGGAATTTTTACCTGTTTCTGCCAAAATGGCTGTATATATCAAAGGTCTAGCAACCCACTTTTCAGGTTCAATTTATTTGTGTAGTAGCTCATAGAACTTAGCCAAGTATGTTTACTGGCTCATTATAAATCATCTTACAGAGAAAATTGATGATGCAATGCATATGGCAAGGTGAGCTGGAAGTTTCATGTTCTTTCCAGGACAGCTACCCTCCAGGAAGCCCCATGTGCTCAATGATCTGAACCCTGTCTTTTTGAAGTTTATGAAGATTTTATAGTATAGGCATAAATGGAAGCATTGGCAACACGGTCAAATGGGACGGACAGAGGGTGCAGAGGGGTGTGGTCTGAGGCCAAGGAGTGAGTCAGGAAACCATCAGGGCCTGTCAGGTTCTTCTTGTTCTCTGTGCAACATTCTTTCTCCTTAGAAAATGGGGTGTTACCATTGGAGAATTATATTATGGTCACCTCTAAAGCACACAGCAGGGGAAAGTTACATTTTTGGTTTCTATACCCGCCTTAGAGAAAAGGAATTCTATGGAATGTCCTGATGGGAAAAGAGGCAAGTGGAAGGAAAGAAGGAGGCGCTCACACACAGATATGACTCTCTAGGAGGCGGAAAGAACTACAACATCTTTCTATCACAGGAAGTACTGAAGACATTGGGAGGAGTGAGCTTGGGCGCTGCAGATGGATTATGAAAGTCTAAGTTTTCTAAAATAGACACCAAGAGAATTGTTGAACTTAACGTCACCTCATATTTTTTATTCCTGCCTAATGCTTCATAGTATGTGTATAACGAACATATATATAATCATTGACTATTTGAAAAATTGTGAATCATATTTGTAAGCCTATTTTGCAGATGATGATGCCAAAGTGAATTATATTGAAGTGGCTTGCTTCTGATCTTGTAATAAACAGCATAGTTACACTTGAATTTAAATCTTCTCTCACAAAGTCTTTGTTTTCTAATCTATGATCTACTATATTTCTTTCCATATTCATTTAATTATTAACTATGAAAGTGATTAAATTCTTGTAACCTGATGTTTGGCATAAAGGTCCTATATAACAATAGAGCTTTAAACCTGTTTTTTGGTTTTTGGTTTTTGGTTTTGTTTTTTTTTTTTGCCAGTCCTGGGCTTGAGCTCAGGGCCTGAGCCCTGTCCTTGGACTTTCTCAAGGCTAGAGCTCTACCACTTGAGCCTCAGCACCACTTCTGGCTTTTTTCTATGTATGTGGTACCAAGGAATTGAACCGGGGTCTTCGTGCATGCTAGGCAAGCACTATACCACTAGGCCAAACTTCCAGCCCCAAATCTCAGTGGTTTTTGTTTTTGGTTTTTTGTCCTGGTGTTTGATCTCGGGGTCTGGGCACGGTCCTTGAGCTTTTTGGCTCAAGGCTAGCACTTACCACTTGAGTCACAGCACCACTTCTGGATTTTATGTTTATTTTTATTTATTTATTTATTTATTTATTTATTTATTTATTTATTTATTTATTGCCAGTCCTGGGCTTGAGCTTAGGTCCTGAGCACTGTTCTTGGACTTTCTCAAGGCTAGAGCTCTATCACTTGAGCCTCAGCATCATTTCCGGCTTTTTTCTATGTATGTGGTACCAAGGAATCGAACCTAGATCTTCATGCATGGTAGGCAAGCCCTCTACCACTAGGCCAAACTCCCAGCCCCTCAGTGTTTTTTTATAACTGAAAATTTTAATGTGGGAAGAGAAAAAATTCACCAAAACACATCTGGGGGAAATAAAAACAATAAATTGGAAATAATTAATTGTGTGTAAAAGAGGAAGATCACTGACTTACATAAATAAAAATGTGAGAGCCCTAAATTTGGGAAGGAAAATGGTAGTAAATTGAATAGCAGAAAGCCAGTTTTTAAAGAAATAATAATTAGTGTACCACACAAGAAATATACATATTTTTACCTTTTTTCTATTGTTTTATATTTACTAGTTATTCATTTTATGGCTTGGCTCACATGTGTTTAAGTCCCCATTCCACAAGGAGTTTATGAATACAATGAAGGTTAATCAGTGTCACCTTTTCCATCATTCTCCCCATTCCTCCCATCTGCAAACGTTCCCTCAATTTTCTTACTTTTATAGGATATGCATTGAATTTTTTATTGTATTCTCCCCTCATTACCCCATTCCTCTCTTCATCTGTTTTCTTTATGTTACATGCCACTAAATTTTGGATTTTAAATATTCCTTCATCAAATTAAAAAAAAACTTATTTTTAAGTCAGCATACAGTTGTAACATGAGAAGTTGCACGGTTTTATTTCCATATATCTACATAATGTATATATGTAGTCCCATTTCTCTTCCTCCTCTCAGTGTTTTCCATCCGCTTTTACCCATCCCCATTCCTGCAATCTCCACCTAAATGGTTCTTCTTTAAGACTCATGACCCATTATAATCACTACCATCACTATTTCAGTTCTATACTCCACAAATGAGTCAGAACATAAAACGTGGTTATTGGCTGTACTATCAAAAATCCACAAGGTGGAACTATAGTACCACACTTGGTTTGAAATTGGGAAGGCCTTTCTGTTCATTTTTTTCCTGAAATATTTGTTGAATGGTAAGCCCTTTGCACAACCACTTAATGATAAAAATTTAACTGACATAGTAAAGTATTAATAACATGATGAAAGTATATCTCAAACATTATGTTTATCTGTCCTGACATTATTATCATTCTTGGTTAAATCCACAATTTCTTGGTATTCTTTAATACAATCAATTCTGAACAATTCCCTGCATGTCTCAATAACAACCTTTTACTTTTGATTTTCTCACTTAGGAGATGAAGACAACCTCTACACACTGAATTTGCCTAAATCTCTTTTAACCTCAATGGTATCATCCTATACATACTGTTCTATATCTTGTCATCAGAAAACATGCTTTACATAAGTAAGTCATTTTTGCATATTTACCAGAGTATTTGGAGGGATGATTCCTAGATATGAGATTGCCTGGAAGAGAGTGAGCACTTGTCTTTCTAGACATCACCAAGTTCTATTGCCTAGGGATTGTGTTGTCCAGTGTTAACCACAGCTGTTTCCTAAAACCTTGAGACTGGAGTATCAGACGAGTGCTTGCTGATCTAATAAATGACAAATTATAGTTGCTTCTATCTTTTGTTTGCACTTCCCCACAATGACTTTAAGCCTTGTTTTATGCATTTAGAATTCATTCTCATTTACTTCTCAGTGAAATGTTAGCTGATAGCTCTATCTAGCTACCTATCTATCTATTAATCATCTATCTGTTCACTAGTTTCCTTACAGGCTATTATCTTCTTTTTTTTTTTGCCAATTTGTAAGACATTTTGACAAGTGAAAATTAGCTACTTTAGTACAGATATCTTCCCCTCATTTCATCACTTGTCTTTTGATATCATTTATGTTGTTTTGTGTCATGGTAATATTTTCCAGAAAATTTGCGTAACTATTTATCGGTGTTACGTCATAGCTTCTGTGGTTTGAACTCGGGATGTTTTGCACACTGAGGAGGGACTCTACCGCTAAGTTATATCTCTAGCTATTTTGTTTTTTGCTGTCTTTATTTTTGAGGGTGTTGGCCATTGCCTGGGAGAATCAGGACTACATGGACTCTGCACCATAGCTGTCAGGATGTGTGGGATCCCCTATCTCAATGCAGGGGAATCACTACTGCACAAAGCCTCTCCCATTGTAATGGAATTCTGAAGACTTTTCTGTCCATGCTGGACTAGAATGGTGATCCTCTCAACCTCAGCTTCCCATGTAGCTAAAATGGCAGATGTGCCCCTCACCCTTGCCCTGATAATGATTAAGAAGGAGGGAGTTGGGGCCAGGAGTGTGGCCTAGTGGCAACACACTTGCCTCATATGCGCAAAGCCCTGGGTTCAATTGCCAGGAACCACATACAAAGAAAAAACTGGAATTGGCACTGTGGCTCAAGTGGAAGAGCAATAGCCTTGAGCAAAAGTGTCCACATTGCCCAGGCTCTGAGTTCAAGCATCAGGACTGGCCAAAAAAAAAAAAAAAAAGGAAGAGGAGGAGGAAAGTGTTCCTGACACATTTTTCTGCCAACACTGGCCTTGAACTGTGATCCTACAATTTTCAGTCTCTCAAGTAGCTAAAGTTACAGATGTGAGCCATCAGCTCCCTCTGAGTTAGTATTTATTTTTTACAGAAGAAATGAGATACTTCATTTATAGAATAACCTTTACAGTTTACCAAGAATTTTTGCTGACATGGCTGCATTATTTTGAGGCTATCACAGACTTATTATGAAGGTTTTCTTCAGCCCACGTTACAAGACTGCTAGCAGAGGTCTGAATGTGTACTTTAAAATTCCTATATTGAGATTGGATGTCCTGGGTGATTGTATTGAGAGACACGGACTTTAAAGGGGAGAGAGCAAATCAGGCGGGAGGAGTCTTCACAGATGAGATTAGGCCTCTTGAAGAAGAGTTGGAAGAAACACATCCCCTATGGACACAGCACTCAATCTCTTTTTTCCCAGTTTTTCTGTTCCACACAAAAATTTATCAGGGAGAATCAGCCTTTAGCTGGCACCAAATCTGCTGGAAGTCTTGCTCACTGACTACTCATCTTATAACTATGAGAAATACATGTCTGTTTATTAGGAATGACTTAGTGACTTATTTTATTACAGTACAAATGAACTTAAGTCAAAGGTAGTTAGTTCTACCATGCTGGTCTCAGACCTTTCAAGGCTGCCCAGAGCAACATGGTCCTATCAGAGGAGAAGGTTAGGGAGATAAACGGATCAAACTTTCAATGTGAAATCTTTTAAAGTATCTATTGCCAAGACACAAGGAAGCAATGTAATCACATTTTGTAATTTGAGTTCATTTTTTCTTCTCGTGCTGGTCCTAGGTTTGAACTCAGGGCCTGGGAATTGTCTTTGAGCTTTTGTTTAAAGGCTAATTAGTGCTCTACCACTTGAACCTTAGCTCTAATTCCTACAATTTTAATATGAATAAAAAGAGGAGCAACTTGGTAGAAATAAAATACAAAACAATTATATGATTTAAAGAAAAGCTTCAAATGAATGGTCACCAACTTGGCAGTTAAAAGATATCCTAAAATGAAGCATAGTAGAACTAACTACCTTTGTGCAGTAGTGAACACAGTGTTCCTTGCTCCCACCACTCTGCAACACCTTGGGAGTACACGCACTTGTCTTTCGTACATACTAACACTCACAACACAAAGGGCCCACCTGACCCACAAATTCCAGAGCTCCCTATGGTTAGCAACAGCTCTGTATAGGTAGGAAAGGAAGCTTCTACACAGAATGCAGCCCAGAAGACTACAACTGACACTCGCCTGACCCTGTCCTCAGCAGCTACGCTAGCCTCTGGACTCGGCCAGAGTAAAGACTAGGTGTTAGCATGCAAGGCCAGGCTAGCATCTGGGCTCAGCCACAGGCTAGGTGCTGTCCGGCTCGGACAGGCTAGCGGCCAGAGGCTAGAGCCAAGCCTGCAAGGCTAGCAGCCAGGCTAGCCTCTAGGCTTCATCCAGTACAGGGCCTAGGTGCTAGACTGCAAGACCCTGCTAGTGGCAAGGCTGGCCTCTGGGCTTCACCCAGGGGCCCGGCAAGGTGCCAACAAGCCAGGCCAAGCAGGCAGCCAGGCCAGCCTTTTGAATCAGGCATCAGACCAGCCAGCCAGCCATCAGAACATTCATCCATGGATCCATGCATCCACCCATCTACCCATCCATGCATGCATCCATACACCCATGCATCCATCCATACTTCCACCATCCATCTATACATCAAGCCAGCCAGCCAGCCATCCATGCATCCAGCCATCTACCCATCCATTCAATCATCCATGCACACTTCCATCCATTTAGCCATGCACCCACCTACCTAACAAACTAAAACACAACCCATCACAGGAAGAAGCCGCCAAGCCAGCAACTAAGCCATCTGATGTAGCAGGGTTTTAACATAGGGTCTGAGTTCAGGCTTGCCGAGCAGACTTTTCAGTCCTGGAGTCCCAAGCCGTGCCTTGTGCTCATGACTTGCTTTTCACTAGTTGGGAGGATGTGGTCAAGATTCCAGGTACAAGACGAGGCCAGGTGCCTTCCAGATGCCCAGAAGAATGGGTTGGTGACTCCTTCCTGTCCTGACCTATCAAGGTGTATGCTGTGATCTCAGACCAAGCTAACACGGGTGACACTGGGTGGCAGGACCCAAGCCATGGCTTTTTCTGCTTTTCCTAGGAGGAAAACATTGCCTGCCTGATGTCAATTGAACACAGAGATAGCTGCTTTGATCTTGGCTGGAAGTGGAGGCGAGAGCAGTGAGCCCCCAAAGTATTGTGCAGTGGCTGGCAGGCTGGTGTTGTTGTGAAGCAGCAGGCTACGGGGCTAGCTGGCTTTGGTGATTTAAGAAAAGAGGAGGCAGGGGAGGGAGGTGGGCTGCGCGGTGGAGAGGTCGCCTGCTGGTTGAGACAAAAGTCTACAGCACCCGGTATTCCAGGGTGGCTCCCCGTGTGGCTACTCTGGACCCTGTGCCATACCCCTGGATTCCCGTGCCGTTCTTTTCTTGGTCAGGATGCCAGCGGATCCCTGCCTGGATGGCGGCCAGATGCGAACACGGAGTAATCAGTGCTCCGGGACAGGATCTGGCCCTTGGCGGAGATCCTAGCCTTTCCAGGCCTGGATAATGCGCCTCTTGGCCTTGGATGAGATGTCGGGAGGGAGCATTCAGTGGTGACCAGGATGTGCAGGGAGCGGAGCCAGAGAGGTGGTGGCAGGCCAGGTTGGGAGCTGTGGGGCTAGGGAGATGTGATTTGGTGAAATCTTCCAGATACTCTCTCATCCTGGAGCCCAGAATGCATGAGAATGAGCTGGGTGCAGGCAGCCGAGGCAGGGGCTGGCTCTCTCCCCCTCCAGCATGGAAACTTCTCCTGGGTCTGTTCGTGTCCTTGCCCATGGCAGGCTTGGTGAGCTGACTCAACTTAGATCACATGTGTGAGCAACTCTTCATTCAGAGTCCCACATGTCTCTGGGCACCCTCTCCATGCACTGTCAACTCTTGGCTGCTTTGTCTTCTTGCCTGCCACCCCCAGATCCCTACATGTCCTCCCTAAGGCCTTTTGTTACCTTCTTCATAAGCCACTTGTGAGCTATATTTCCCAGTCTGTCACCCCGAACAGCCAGCACATCCTTTCCCTTGAGTACTCACTGAGCCCAGGGAGAACTCCTAAATGCCTATGATGGGGAAGGGTGGGCCTCCCTCTTCTGTGCAACAGAAGCAAGTAAACGTGGCTGTGTTGCACTGACATGGTGCCAAAGGTGTCTCCCCCACTCTCCAGGTGCAGTGGAAGCCAGTCCACCTCCCTGAGTGGACACCTTTCTGCCTTCTTCTACCTGCTAGTGCATCCCTTGGACTCAAACCTTCCTTCAAGTGGGGACTGGGAGTGTGGTATAGGGGTAGAGCACTTGCCTAGCATGCAGGAAGTCTGTGGATCAATTCCCTGGCATCACATACGCAGAAAAAGTTGGAAGTGGTGCTGTGGCTCAAGTGGTAAAAAGCTAGCCTGAGAAAGCCTAAGGACAATACTCAGGATCTTAATTCAAGCCCCAGGATTGGAAAAAAAAAATCTAACAAGAATTCCAAGTGAAGAGCATGCCATTTGGCCTTGTCCAGGCCTCCCCAAAGCCAGCTCTGCAATGCACCCACCCTGAAGACAAGCCCTCCATCCTCCCTCAAGCCCAGTTACTGCTAGAGTAACTCCTACAGTCCATTCTTGCTGGTATAGTTAAGGAAGCTATCATATCTAAAGACCACAAGGTGTCACTGGCACTGTGCTTGCTTGTGATATCTCAAGTTCCTGGCCTTGTCCCTGAGCACAGGGGGGAGCTCAGGATGACAAGGATTTCCTTGTTCTCTTCACAGACTCTTGCAGGTGTCTGGAAATGCATCCCCACACTCAGTGCTGTCTATGGGATGTTGCAGCAGATGATTCACCCAACTTCCTCCCCCATTCCTGAAAGCACATAGAGACTGAGTGTCCCCCCTAGGACTTCCTGGTGTGGTTTAGTTAGGAGAGGGCCCCCCAGGTGGAATGTGACTCTTCTTTTTGAATGTAGAAAACACTTTGCTTGAGGTGTTGGACAAGTGGGGCCTCACTACCAGGAAGGAGGTCTTGATGAGGCAGTACCTCCCTCAGTCCCAGTGTGCGCTGTTCCCCTCTTTGAACTTTGTCTCATTTCTTCACCCCCAGTATTGGCGAGTTTTAGTTCCAACCCTTGCTGATCCCTGCAAGGTAGGATGCCTTCGGGGAGGCAAACTGTAGAAAGCCAGTAAACCACCTTGTCCCTGCCATGTTCTTTGGGGATGCCTTTTTTTGGGGGGGGGGTAAGTCATGGGACTTAAACTCAGTCTGGGCCCTGTCCCTGAGCTCTGCAGCTAGGATTACAGGCAGGAGCCACCTCACCCGGTTTTCGATACAGATCTTGCAAGAAATTCTTGGGCATTGGAGCAAAGAAGTGGGAAAATGGAACTTCATAATGTGCTGGGATGTTTGCCTTGTCCACTCTTTGATTGTTCAGTCATCTCTGGAAGGGTAATCTGGGATTCATCATCTTTCTTATCCTTTAGCTCTGAGGATCAGTTTGGAGATTGTAAAGTTCAGTAGAGTTTGGCCTAAGCCATACTGCACATATAAACCTATTATTTCCCTCTGTCGTTGCTGTCATTGCTGCTGCTACTTACTATTACTTCTACTATTATCGTACAGTTCCACAACTCGTTACTGTTGCACATTCCTGACTCTCTGACATGTCATATTATATTGCTGCTCAAGGCCTGTGTCAAATTCAGAGCATGAATTTGGACAATCCAAAAAAAAAAAAAAACAGGGAAGTCCTGCTCTAAGGGTTCTTCCTTCATCTATGCCTCTGGTGTTTGTTCCAGCTTCATAATTAACTCAGATTTAGGGACCTAGTGCCCTGTTATTGGGTAATAGTATAAAACTTTCACCAAACTACTCACTCAGCACCCTGAAGAATGACAAGAGGATGGCTTCAGGAGTTGTACAACCAAATTGAACTTTCTGTTATGGGGATGTGATGGTCCTCAAAGACTAGAATAGTATCTCCCACAACCCCCGAACCCATGGGAAGGTCTGTGCCCGTCACTGTCAATCAACAGTCCTAGGCTGTTGATGATAGTGTCTGGCCTATTCCTTTTCCATTCTCCTCCATCTACCCAACAACCTTTACATACAACATGATTGGGAAGGGTTGGATGGGGCACTTTAGTGTTGCTATTCAGCCTTCTACTATACAGGTTCTCCTTCCTCCTCTTTGTGGGCCTGAGTCTCTTATTCATGAAGATGGTGCATGCATGAATGTGTAGAAGTTAAACAGGAGACAATCTAAAAATATAAAAGACAACATCATAATCACTGTATAACAGTAAATTCCTCAGGGGCAAGGAGAAGAGGATGGGGGACAAAAAGGGGGCATTTCCATGAATAGCTGTTGTTTTAGTTTTCAGTGTTTAAGATAGACTTGTGAAATGTATTTAGAAAGTTTTTCATACCACTGTAATATAATTGATTTTGAATGATTATATGTAGGTCTTAGGGCTTCATCGATGGGCTTGGGTGATGTCCCTGAACTTTTTTTTTTTTTTGGCCAGTCCTGGGGCTTGAATTCAGTGCCTGGGCACTGTTGTTGGACACTTTTTGCTCGATGTGAGACACAGTGCTACTGTGTCTCCCAGGGCTACCCAGGGCTTTGTGCATGTTAGGAAAGCACTCTACCACTAGACCACACACCTGGCCCAAATGTTTTTTCTTTTTTTTTTTCCCCCCGCCAGTCCTCCTCCTCCTCCTTCTTCTTCTTCTTCTTCTTCTTCTTCTTCTTCTTCTTCTTCTTCTTCTTCTTCTTCTTCCTCTTCTTTCTTCTTTCTTCTTTCTTCTCCTTCTTTTGCCAGTCCTGCAGTCCTGGGCTTGAGCTCAGGGCATGCCACTGCCCCTAAGCTTTTTATGCTCAAGTCTAGCATTCTACCACTTGACCCACAGTGCCACTTCCAGCTTTTTCTGTTTATGTGGTAATAAGGAATGAAACCTAGGACCTCATACATGCTAGTCGAACACTCTACCACTAAGGAATATTTCCAGCCCCCCATCCTGTTAAGTTTTTGTTGTTGTTGTCTTCTGTTCGCCAGTCCTCAACCTTGAATTCAGGCCTGTTGCTGTCCTTGGGCTTTCTCAAGGCTAGGGCTCCACCACTTGAGCCACAGCTCAACTTTTGGCTTTTTCTGTATATGTGGTACCAAGGAGTCAAACCCAAGCCTTGATGTATGCTAGGCAAGCACTCTACCACTAAGTCACATTCCTAGCTCCCATCATGTTAGTTTTTATCGCAGTTATTGAGAATAATATTTTTCACTGACAATAATGTCAGCATCTCAATAAAATGTGTTCTTTACATGATGACAATTACACTTCTTCCTTTCAGCCTGGATAGTTTCTGTTTTAAAATTGACTTTGTTAACAACTCTGAAATAAATAGAAAGAGGTTCAATTAGATGTATTATTTCCTGTCCTGATATTGCATTGTGATGTTGGTTAACAAGTGTGTGTGTGTGTGTGTGTGCGCGCGCGCGCGCGCGCGCATTTTTTAACAGTTCTCGGGCTTTAACTCAGGGCATGGGCACTGTCCTTGAGTTTTCTCAAGGTTAGTATAGAGACAGCACAGGGACAAGTGACTCTTTGCCTCTAGGATGAAAAACTAAACATGGGCAAAGGGGATCCTAAGAAGCCGAGAGGCATTCTTTGTACAAACTTGCCAGAAGGAGCACAAGAAGAAGCACTCAGATGCTTCAGTTAACTTCTCAGAGTTTTCTAAGAAGTGCTCAGAGAGGTGGAAGACTATGTCTGCTAAAGAGAAAGGGAAATTTGAAGACATGGCCAAGGCGGACAAGGCTTGTTATGAAAGAGAAATGAAAACCTACATCACTCCTAAAAGGGAAACAAAAAAGAAGTTCAAGGATCCCAGCGCACCCAAAAGGCCTCCTTCAGCCTTCTTCTTGTTCTGTTCTGAATATCATCCTAAAACCAAAGTGGAGCATCCTGGCCTGTCTATTAGTGATGATGAGAAAAAACTGGGAGAGACGTGGAACAAGCAGCCTGATGAGAAGAAGCTGCTAAGCTGAAGGAAAAATACAAAAAGGATATTCCTGCCTAAAGGAAGGCCTGATGCAGCAAAAAAAAAAAAGGGGGGGGGGAGTTGTGAAGGCTGAAAAGAGCAAGAAAAAGAAGGAAGACGAGGAAAATGAGGAAGATGAAGAGGATGAAGAAGAGGATGAAGATGAAGAGGAGGAGGATGAATAAGTTGGCTCTAGCACATTTTTTTTTTTTGCCAGTCCTGGGCTTGAGCTCAGGGCCTGAGCACTGTCCTTGGACTTTCTCAAGGCTAGAGCTCTACCACTTGAGCCTCAGCACCACTTCCGGCTTTTTTCTATGTATGTGGTACCGAGGAATTGAACCCAGGTCTTCATGCATGCTAGGCAAGCACTTTAACCACTAGGCCAAACTCCCAGCCCCATCTAGCACAATTTTTCTTCTTTGTCTATAAAGCATTTAAGCCCCCGGTAACAACTCACTCCTTTTAAAGAAAAAAAATTGAAACGTAAAGCTGTGTAAAATTTTTCTTTTTTTTGCCGGTCCTGGGCTTGAGCTAAGGGCTTGAGCACTGTCCTTGGACTTTCTCAAGGCTAGAGTTCTACCACTTGAGCCTCAGCACCACTTCCGGCTTTTTTCTATGTATGTGGTACCAAGGAATCTGGGCCTTCGTGCATGCTAGGCAAACACTCTACCACTAGGCCAAACTCCCAGCCCTGTAAAATTTATTTCTAAACTGTACAGTGTATAGTGAACACACTACCGACTGTTTCTTTAGATAGTCCTGTCCTGGTGGTATAGTATGGGGGTTGTAAATTGGCATGGAATTTTTTTTTTTTTTTTGCCAGTCCTGGGTTTGAGCTCAGAGCCTGAGCACTGTCCTTGGACTTTCTCAAGGCTAGAGCTCTACCACTTGAGCCTCAGCACCACTTCCAGCTTTTTTTCTATGTATGTGGTACTGAAGAATCGAGCCCGGGTCTTTAAGCATGCTAGGCAAACACTCTACCACTAGGCCAAACTCCTGCCCCTGGCATGGAAATTTAAAGCAGGTTCTTGTTGGTGTGCAGCACAAATTAGATGTATATGGGGATGATAATTTTTTTTTCATCTTCAGTTGTCTGACATCTTATACAAAATAATTGTTGTTGTTAACTGAATACCACGTTGTAATTGAAAAAAAGAGTTGCAGCTAGGGCTGGGAGTTTGGCTTAGTGGTTAAAGTGTTTGCCTAGCATGCACGAAGACCTGGGTTCGATTCCTCGGTACCATATACATAGAAGAAAGCCGGAAGTGGTGCTGAGGCTCAAGGGGTAGAGCTCTAGCCTTGAGAAAGTCCAAGGACAGTGCTCAGGCCCTGAGCTCAAGCCCAGGACTGGTAAAAAAAAAAAAAAAAGAGTTGCAGCTGTTTTGTTGACATTCTGAATGCTTCTAAGTAAATACAATTTTTAAAAAAATGGTTAGTGCTGTGCCACTTGAGCCACAGCACCACTTTGGGTAAGCACTCTACCACAAGGATACAGCCTCAGCCTCAACTGTATTTGTGTGTGTGGGGAGGTGGGTCATGATGCTTGAACTCTGGGCCTGGGCACTCCTCTTAAGCTCTTCTGCTCAAGGCTATGGTCCTACTCCTTGAGCAGTCCCACTTCCCCCTTTTCTAGTGATTAATTCGAGATAAGAGTCTCACCGTCTTTAGTGCCCGGCTTCAACTGTACTTTTTATAAAGGAAAAAATTTTTTTTGCTATGTGTGAATTATATAGGCAAGTTTTACAGTGACATTTCAATAAAGACGTACATTTTACTTTATCGAAATCACCCACTAGCCAGACACTGTTGGCTCATGGCTATAATCCTAGCTACTCAGAAGGCTGAGATCTGAGGATCAGTGTTTGAAGCCAGCACAGTCAGGAAAGTCCAGGAGACTCTTATCTGCAATAGAAAAGGCTGGAAGTGGTGCTGTGCCTCAAATAGTGTCACTGGGATTGAGCCCAAAGAGGTTCAGGGACAGCATCCAGGCACCAAGTTCAAGCCCCAGGACTGCCCTGCCCCCACCCACATCACCAAAACTCTCCAAAACTCTCCATCATCTACTGTAATTCTTAAAACAATTTCAGCAGGTTCCCTGTTTTGTTTTCAAACATGCGTGTAAATGGGCAACATTGTTTGTTTGCATATATAAGAATAAAACATAAGTGCCAGTGATGGTGTATAGAGATTCCCTTTTTGTTTTTTGGGTTGTTTTTTTTTTGCCAGTCCTGGGCCATGAACTCAGGGCCTGAGCACTGTCCTTGGACTTTCTCAAGGCTAGAGCTCTACCACTTGAGCCTCAGAACCATTTCTGGCTTTTTTCTATGTATGTGGTACCAAGGAACTGAACCCGGGTCCTCGTGCATGCTAGGCAAGCACTCTACCACTAGGCTAAACTCCAGGCCCGAGATTCCCTTTTGAATACTTGTTTGTTAAAACATGGCATTTGAAATATAATGTAAAAATCAATGTTAATAAATTATTTAAATAAAAAAGAATAAAACAAATCTGTTGATGTTATTTTGGAAAGGGGAAAAGGAAGGTGATAAGGTGAGATGGACTAAAGTACATTATAAACGTCTATGGAAGTGGCACAAAGCACCCACCCGCTCATATAACTAATGTATGTTCTTTTTTTTCCATGCACATATTATACTTAATATGTCTCCCTGTTGCCCCATTCTCAGATGAATTAACATGAAGTATAATATTTTAATATCTTTATTGTAAAGGCAAAGAATGGGGGATATTTACACAAATGAGTACATAATCTAACACTGTCAACCGGCCTTCCTAACCACTTATCACTAACCACTCCCTGCCATGTTATATAGTTCACTTTCAACATAGTATCTAGTATCATCGTTGCATTAATTTATTGATTTCTTGACTTCCCCTTTGCCTCTACACCTATCTTATGCTAACTACACACAAGTGTTACTATTAAAAACCAACCTGTTGGGGCTGGGAAGGTGGCTTAGTAAAGTAGAGTGCTTTCCTAGCTTGCATGAAGCCCTGGGTTTGAGTCCTCAGTACCACACAGAGTAAAATCTGGAAGTGGCTCTATGATTCGATTGGTAGAGCTTTAGCCTTGAGTGGATGAAGCTCAGGGACAGTGCCCAGTCCCTGAGTTCAAGCCCCAGGGCTGGCAAAAAGAAAAAACAAAGCAAAAAAACAAAAACAAAACAAAACAAAAAACCCTGTCCTAACAGCTTTTTATTTCTTTTTAACATTGATAATACCAATCACTTACAAAGCATATACAAGTGAGAGTATAAATTAAAACAAGTGAGGTAGAATAGCTTTTGCTAGTTGAATTTAAAAAGATTTAAGACTAAGCTCAGATTTGACCCAAAAAAATGCAGAGAAAAGCACTCCTGTACACTACTGATGACACTGACAAATTCATCTGGCTTTGCCTGAACACATACAGTTTGTAAAGTCTATCACATCAAGAAAATAAAGGTATACAATCACATGTAATCAACATTGTATAGCCAATAAAGAAATGCAGACCAAATGTCAATAGGACAATAGCTGTGTACATTACATACAATGTATCCATAGCACTGTGGTATAAATACAGAAAAGACTTCACATGTTGGAAAGAATGCTGCTGTTTATGGAATGGACCCATCTAATATCTCTCCACAGCCACTCTTATATATGGATGCTACAGGTGGTAAAGGAGGCCGGATGCATTAAAATCTGTCAGTGTCCTTCAGGAAGATGAGTTTCAGAAAAGTCGGATAAATTTTTTTATTGTGAACACCCAGTTTTATTTTCCTAACCAATAAACAAAAAGAAAAACAAAATGAAAACTGGAATTAGAAAGCACATTTTTAAAAGTGAGAAAGTAACAGATACAATGAGGGCTCAAGAAAGTTGGGGCTGGGAGTTTGGCTTAGTGTACAGTGCTTGCCTAGCATGCACCAAGTCCTCGGGTTCAATTCCTCAGTACCACATACATATAAAAAGCCAGAAGTGGTGTTGGCTCAAATGATAGAGCACTAGCCTTGAGAAAGCCCAAGGACTGTGATCAGGCCCTGAGTTCAAGACTGGGACTGGCAACAAAAATTCATAAAAACAGAAGCAGGGCAGCAAACTCTTGATGAAACAGAACACAAGTGAAATAGGGGGGAGGTGGCAGGCTTTAATTGAAAAACAACTAGGTAAGAAACTCTCCAAAATGACTTAGCTCACAGTTTATGCTATACAGAAATAAGTTTTATTTATCTTCACCATATTAGAAGTAAAATCCAGGCACATAAAACAAGAGCTATGTATCTAAACAGAAGTTGTGGGGCATGTCACATCAGGGAAATGGAAACCTATGCTGTAAAAGGAGGCCTAACTCGTGGCCCAGTATTCATTCCCTGGCTGAGATGGTGCCTGCTGCCTGTTTGCACCAGGCTCTCCCCCTCCTGGAGTAAGGCCACCTCTGGGATAGGCCCCAACCCTTCCGCCCTCTTGGACAGCACATGATTCCTATGTTAGCTGAATGGACTTCCTCAATGAGAGTACCTCCCCCACCCTGCCCACCTTTGTGCTGACAGGCTCCTACATCCTATGTTAGCTGAATGGACTTCCTCAATAAATGAGTTCCTGCCTTGAAGGATCTCCCTGGTGCATCTGATTGTACTCAGGAAAGGGAGGGCTGGGTACAGGCAGTCAGTCGGTCCTCTTCTTTCTCGGCTAGTCCTGTCGGGGCATGTTCTCTCTATCCCTCCTGCAGGTCGGGAGGGACCGAGGACTAAAAACCCCGACAATAAGTGACAACTATATACATTTGCTGGAGTCCCTAGTAACCTGAAAACAGCTTAGAAGATTTAAAAAATGCCATCTTAGGATTACTTACAGGTTACCCTACAGTATGAAGTAACCACCTTCATATGAGTTAAGCTACTGAAGGTAAAAATTGCCAGAATTCATTAAAAACCCAGCACATTGATGCCTACATAATATTATTGGCGGTTGTGGACTTGAACTCATGGCCTTGGTGCTATTCCTGAGCCTCTTTTTGCTCAAGGCTAATGATCTACCAATTGAACCACAATGCCACTTATGGTTTTTGAGTGGGTAATTTAAGATAAGAGTCTCATTGGGACTTTTCTGCCCTGCTGGGTTTTGAACTGTGATCCTCAGATCTCAGACTCCTACGTAGCTAGAATTAAAGGTGAACCCAGTGGCAATTTTCCTTGCAGTTACTATCATAGTACTCCAACTCAAATTGACAAGTAACACCTTTGTCACAGCTTTGGCTAAATCTTGAACTAGTACAGAACCCAGCTATGGTAGAATGCTGACGCTGGCATACCTAGATGTAGCATACTTCTTCATGACTACATTCTTAGCTAGGTGCTGCATAACACAAAGGGATTCTTCGATGTGATAAGCAATGCTGAAGAGGTGGTGTCCATTCACCATGTCAAGAATTTCCAGTTCAAAGCAAAAAGCTCCTGCTGCAATGTGAGGAGTAGAAAAGTATACCATTTCATAGTCCATGATAGTCAGTTCCATGAGGTATTTGGCTCAAGTATGCTGCTTAACAACAACCTCTTCAATTTTCCATGCTCTATGAAGGAGTTGTAGGCCTAGGGGGTGGCCCAGAGCGAACTTCAAAGTGCTTAGTCATTTCCATCTGTCTGAAATCTATTAAGAACTGACTTGTAAGTGAGACTTTCCACAATTGTTTCATTCATAAGGTTTCTTTCCTCTGTGAATTCTCTGATGCACATTACAGTTAAACTTCTCACTGAAAGACTTTCTTCAATGGTGGTTATATTCATAACATTTCTTTCATCTGTGTTCTCTGATGAATATTGAGGTTTGATCTGCAGTGGAAACTTTCCACATTTGTTTCATTCCTAGTATTTCTGTGTTCTCTGATGCATGGGCACATTTGGAATCCCCCTGAAAGGCTTTCTGCCTGGGTTACATTCATTAGGTTTCTCTTATTTGTAAGGTTTCTCTTCTGTGGGTGTTGTCTGAAGTCCATTGAGAATTGACTTGTCCATGAAGGACTTTCCACATCTGTTAAATTCATGTGTTTTCTCTCTTGTGTGTATGCTCTGATGAACACTGAGGGTTTACTTGTGGGTGAAAGACTTTGCACATGTTTCATTCATAAGATTTCTCTCCCTTTTGTTTCTCCCATGCATACTGATTTTTAACTTTTGAGCAAAAGTCTTTCCACATCTCTGGTATACATGTGAATTCTCTGATGCAAGCAGAAATTTGACATCTACTTGACTTTCCTCATGTGTTAATTTATATGGTTTCCCTCTTTCATATGTTCTGATGCCTGCAGACAAGTGACATCCTTCTGAAAGACTATCCAAATGTGTCACCTTCATATGGCATCCCTAATGCTTACTGAAGGCAGAATTGTGCTGGAGAGACATGCCACATTTTTACATCCATAAGGTTTCTCTCATGTGAATCCTCTGATGACCACAGAGGCTTGATTTCTGGCTGAAAGACTTTCCACATTTGTTACATTCATAAGGTTTCTCTCCTGTGTGCATTCTCTGATGCACAATTAAGTTTGACCTGTAGTGAAAAGACTTTCCACATATGCTGCATTCATATGGCATCTCTCCTTTGTGTGTTCTCTGATGCACGTGGAGATTTGTTATTCCTCTGAAAGACTTTCCACATCTGTTACATTCATAAGATTACTCTTGTGTGTGTGTTCTTTGATGACTATTGAAGTGTGATTTGTTGTGAAAAGACTTTCCACATGTGTTACATTCATAAGATTTCTTTCTTGTATGTGTTCTCTGATGCGCACTGAGTACTGAATTCTTGGCAAAAGACTTTTCACATTGGTTACATTTATAAGGTTTCTCTCCTGTGTGTGTTCTCAGATGATCTTTGAGGGTTGAATTCAGGCTGACATTCCACATGTGTTACATTCATATGGCTTCTCCCCTATGTGCATTCTCTGATGATCATTTAAGGATGAACTGTAGCTAAAAGACTTGCCACACGTTTTGCAGTCATAGGGTTTCTCTCCTGTGTGTGTTCTCTGATGCAAGATGAAATGTGATACCTGCCTGAAAGACTTTCCACATGTGTTACATTCGTAAGGCTTCTCACCTGTGTGTCTTCTCTCATGCACAATGAGGGCTGATTTCTGGGCAAAAGACTTTCCACATGTTACATTCATATGGTTTCTCTCCTGTGTGTGTTTTCCGATGTCTGTGGAGCTGTGATATTGTTCTGAAAGACTTTCCACATCTGTTACATTCATTCGGTTTCTCTCCTATATGTGTTCTCTGATGCATAGTGAGGGATGAATTCTTTATGAAAGACTTTCCACATGTGATACATTCATATGGCTTTTCTCCTGTGTGTATTCTCTGATGCACTTCCAGTTTTGACTTCCTGTTAAAAGTCTTTCCACATTCGTTACATTTATAGGGTTTCTCTCCAGTGTGTATTTTATGATGCACGCAGAAATTTGATGTCCATCTGAAAGACTGTCCACATGTGTTACACTCATATGGTTTCTCCCTTGTGTGTATCCTCTGATGATCACTGAGGAATGACTTGGTGGTGAAAAACTTCCCACATGTGTTACATTCATATGGTTTCTCTCCTGTGTGTGTTCTTTCATGTTTGCGGAGATAAATCATCTGGCTAAAGGACTTTCCACAGGTTTGACATTCATGTGGTTTCTCTCTGGTGTGTGTTCTTTGATGCTTGCGGAGAGAAGATTTGGTGAAAGACTTTCTACATGTGTTACATTCATATCGTTCCTCCACTGTATGTTCTCTGATGTGCACTGATCTGTGATTTCCATTTGAAAGACTTTCCACACTGTTTACATTCATAAGATTTATCTCCTGTTTGTGTTCTCTGATACGCACTGAGGTATGAGTTTTTCTGGAAAGGTTTTTGACATGTGTTACCTTCATGGAATTTGTCTTCTGTGTGAGGTCTCTGAGGCCTGCTGAGGTTTGACTTCTGGTAATTACATTGATTGGATTCATAGGGTATCTGTCCTGTGTGGGTTTCCTGTTGTACAGTGAGGTCTGGTTTGTAGTAAGATTTGTTCCACTTGTTACACCTAAAAACCTATCTCTTTCCGTCACTGTGTTGCCACTGCTGATCGAAACTTGCAACGGATGTCTATCTGTACTTTGCTGACACATTTCAATTGAGCCATCTACTTGCTGGACATCTAAAATGTTAAATGAATGTTAACTGGAGATAAAAGTCTCCAATTAGTGCCTGGGCTGGCTTTGAACCAAAATCCTCAGATCTCAGCCTCTGAGTAGCTAGGATTACAGGATGAGCCACCACACCCAGCAAGCTCTACTATTTTTAACATTCATGTATAGTAAATGTTGACTCACCTGTGATATTCTTATCTGGGGCTTCTCCCAGCCATGGCTCTGCACCTTGCTCCAGCTTAGCAATAACATCAGGTTTAGGAACACAGTTCCCTGTTAATGGGAAATATTATAAACTTTGGCTTGTTGTAATAATGTCAGACAATGTGGTAGAGAAGTTTTCTCTTAAACTTTTTTCTCATTTCCTACAATTCTAAAGATGACCTTCTCCATAAATATGTGCTTTTGTTTTAAAGATCAGCTTGAATTACTGATTTCAAATTCATGTCTGTAACAGTGATGTATGTATACTTTATAGTAGATTGCCTATCAACCTATATAATATGTCAGATTTAGAAAAGTATCACATTAAAATTAAGATATCCCAAGGAAAAACATGGGAGAAAATGAGGAAGAGAGTTACACTGTTCAAAAACAAATATAGTCATTACATGACTTATATAACTGTAATCCCTCTGTACATCTCCTTGACAGGAATTTTTATTTTTTTGTCAGTGATGGGGCTTGAACTCTGGGCCTGGGAGCTGTACCAGAGCTCTTCAGCTCAAGGCTACCACTCTACCCCTTGAGCCTCAGCTCCACTTCCTATTTTCTAGTGGTTAATTGGAGATAAGAGTCTCAAGGATTTTAGTACCCTGACTGGCCTTCAACCTTGGTCCTCAGATCTCAGCCTCCTTTGTAGCTAGGATTATAGGCGTGAGCCACCACACCTGGTTGCTATTTCTTTCTCTGTCTCATTGAGGTACAACTTTCTCTGTAGAATCCATCTCACAACTGAACACATTTGTTTTTCTTTGTTCTCAAAACAGTATAAGTTCCTTAAAAGGAAATACATTTGATTTATATAAGTATCTACCCAGACACAAAAATACTAGCACATATTAATTATCTAACTAACAAGAATTGAAGGAATTCATGAAGTAATGATAATAAATGCTTAGGGGGAAAGGTTTTATAACTGGACAGACAAAAAGCAACAGAAAGTTTAGAAACCTAATCAAGATTAAAGTCTACAAACCAGAAAGTGACTGGAGTATTAGTAAGTCTTCTTTTTTTTTTTGCCAGTCCTGGGCTTGAGCTCGGCCTGAGCACTGTCCTTGGATTTTTCTCAAGGCTAGAGCTCTACCACTTGAGCCTAGTTCCCGCTTTTTCTAAGTATGTGGTACCAAGGAATCGAACCCGGGTCTTCGTGCATGCTAGGCAAGCACTCTACCACTAGGCCAAACTCCCAGCCCCCATATTAGTAAGTCTTAAACAAACAAAAATGGGTAGGTCTATTCAACAGGTAGCAATGAAGACAGCAGAAGGCAGACAGGCAATGCATGTAAAGAGCTGTCCTCAGGTTTGGAAGCTGAGAAAGCTGTAGAGAACATCTCAACACTGCCACGCTGGCTCTGATCTTCATAACTAACCTATCTAGGGCACACTAAATCACCTGGGAAGCCCTGTTCTGAGGGTTCTTCCTTCATCTATGCCTCTGGTGTTTGTTTCAGCTTCATAATTAACTCAGACAGGGGGACCTAGTGCCCTGTTATTGGGTAATAGTATAGAACTTTCACCAAACTACTGACTCAGCACCTTGAAGAAGGACAAGATGATGGCTTCAGGAGTTATGCAACTTGAACTTTCTGTTATGGGGATGTGATGGTCCTTAAGGAGTAGAATAGTACCTCTAAATAGTATTAAATCTGATATATATTCACCTATCTATAAAGAACAAAGCCCTTATTCCTGAGAATCCATGTCACCATTGCTCACCCAAGGACACCATGTTGCTATAGGTCTCCAGCATCACATCCCTGTACAGGGTCCTCTGAGCATCATCCAGGTCCTTCCACTCCTCCCAGCTGAAGTCCACAAACACATCCTCAAATGATACCAAGTCCTGTAATGGAATATTTCAAAGTCATTAGCTCTGAGTTAAGAAAAAATCAAGTCTGAAGATTTCATTCCTCAGTCTGGAAGATTTCCACTCCTCCCAGCTGAAGTCCACAAACACATCCTCAAATGATACCAAGTCCTGTAATGGAATATTTCAAAGTCATTAGCTCTGAGTTAAGAAAAAATCAAGTCTGAAGATTTCATTCCTCTACATGTATGTTTCTGTCTTACATAAAATGGTTAGAACTTGATCTGTTGTCTATGTAGAATGAGAAAGAAGAGTCCAAGTACAAATATCTTCCTCTATTTTAACTTATTAATTACTAAAGCAAATTTTTCCCTATCAATCAGGAAATGCTTTTGGTGCTAGCAACAGAAACAAGATAAAAATTATCTTGTAAGGCACTAATGATCTGCACTAAGAACATCAATTCTAACTAGATGCCTAGAATCTAGGTTCTCCAGAGCTTCATTGGGATATCACAAGGGGTACCAACCACATTAGCAGATCTAAAGAAACAGTACTCAGAAACAGAATAGTAATGATTTGGGACACAGAATATTTTATTTAGTTCTGACAATGAAAGTGTCATGTACTCATTGTTAGCATATACCTCAAGATGTTCTGAGACCCCATTATATTTCATTCCTAAATATTATGCCATAACCCACCTTCTACAATACAGAATATAAATGAGATAGGAATCAATTGTGTCTTGACCAGATTTTCATTTTACTAGTCCATTGTGGAAGGATGGAAGGGACATGGAGATAAGAATAAGAGAATATAAGAAACCAGGGCTGAGACTTTGGCCTAGCAGTAGAGTGCTTGGGGCAAGTTCAATTCCTTGGTACTACATACATGGAAACGCCAGGAGTGGTGCTGTGGCTCAAGTGGCAGAGTGCTAGCCTTGAGGAAAAAGCCCAAGGACAGTGCACAGGCCAACTTCAAGCCCCAGGATTGGTAATAAATAAATAAATAAATAAATAAATAAATCAGTGTGAGAAATCAGTGTAACTACCACCTGCAGGACAAAGAAAAATAAGAATATAGAGCAGGGAAGTGACCCAAAAAATGTGGAAGAAAATTAAATAGGGTGATACACAACTTACAACGTAGTACCAATGTATTATGCAGAGGGCATAACGATAGCTTTATTCCCAAGCTGAGCCTCACTACAAAGAGAGAATGTCCAACCATCTTTCAACTACTCATAGCTACTCTTAGCAATATCAGAAAACAATGTTAAACCCAAACACCCCAAAAAGAAATATGTATGTCAAGTGTCCAAAGAAAACAACCTTCAATTAAAAACAATCTTCTGTCCAGAGGAAGTATTCTAATAATGTGAATTGAACATATTTTCAGCTTAAGATAATCCATCAGCAGCACACCTACACTCCCAGAGTGCTAGATAAAATTGTCCTGCTTAGGGTCGGGAGTTTGGCCTAGTGGTAGAGTGCTTGCCTAGCATGCAGGAAGACCCGGGTTCGATTCCTTGGTACCACATACATAGCAAAAAGCCAGAAGTGGTGCTGTAGCTCAAGTGGTGGAGCCCTAGTCTTGAGAAAATCCAGGGACCATGCGCAGGCCCTGAGCCCAAGCCCAGGACTGGCAAAAAAAAAAAAAAAAAAAGAAAGAAAAAGAAAATTGTCCTGCTTAAAGAATAACAAAAGGTGCTAACTCACATGTACTGATGGGACCAGGATGAGAGATGCAGTAAATTTGTAGGAAAGCATAAAGTAATAAAGTAATACCCCCCCACACACAAACACATGGACAGAAAGACAGATAGACAGACAGAGAGACAGACACACACACACACACACACACACACACACACACACACACTTTTTCTTTTTTGGTCAGTCTTGGGGCTTGAACTCTGGGCCTGGGCTCTGTCCCTGAGCTCTTTAGCTCAAGACTACCACTCTACCCCTTGAGCCATGGTGCCACTTCTGGTTTCCTGGTAGTTAATTGGACTTTAGTGCGCAGGCTGGCTTTGAACCACCATCCACAGATCTCCACCTACTGAGTAGCAAGGATTAAAAGGGGTGAACTGCTTGTACAGGGCTCACATACTTATTTTATGGTTTTTTGTTTGTTTGGTTTTACCAGTCCTGGGCCTGGGCACTGTCCTTAGGCTTGGGCTTGCCATTAGAGCCAAAGCACCACTTTCAGCTTTTTCTGTGTATGTGATACCAAGTAATTGAACCCAGGGCTTTGTGCATGCTAAACAAGCACTCTACAACTAGCCCACTCTTCTGATCCATTTTTTAAATGATGGCTTAAAGCAGAATTTACAATAGTAACTCATATGAATGAAGATTCACTATGTATATAAATATGAATCCACAGATCAAATATCCAATTGCCACTACACTTGTCTACCACATTATCGTGCTCTAAGTTCAAAAGCAGAAGATCCTCAATTTCTTTAAACCTAAAAAGAATCAAGCTTGTATATGGAACTGTACCTTTGAAAGTACCTATATATTATGATGCAGTATGACAGTAGTCTGTTTAGTTTCTTATGGCTGACATACCAAAACAGATTGGGAAAGAAATATATTGCTTGTAGTTCTAGCAATGAGACCTGAAATACAAGTTGCCTGCAGGTTTGGCTTTCTCTGAAATTCCATGCTTCAACCTGAGGATGCACTTCCAATAAATGTAAAATCCCTGGTTTCTCATTCATGAAGAAAATACAGTACCACACTCAATTAATGCTCATATATAACAACCTTTGAAAAAAATACATACAGTAGGTTGTATACATTTGTGAATCCCACAAATTCAACCAACTCTGGATCTTAAATTTTGGAAACATAGCCGGGAGCCGTGGCTTGCACTTAGCTACTAGGGAGGCGAAGATCTGAGGATCCCAGTTCAAAGTCAGCCTGGATACTAAAGACTGTGAGACATTGATGTCCAATTAACTACTAAAAAACTGGAAATGATGCTGTAGCTCAAGGGATAAGGTGGTAGCCTTAAGTGGAAAAGCTCAGGGACAACACCCAGGCCCAGGGGTAAGGCGGTAGCCTTGAGCTGAAGAGCTCAGGGATGGCTCAGGCCAAGTTCAAGCCCCACAACTCGGGGGGAAAAAATTGAAGACATATAGCTCCTGTAACTGTACATGTACAGACTTAAAAAATTGTGAAAATCCCCTGAAAACGCCAATAACTATATATACTGCATCTAATTTGTACTAGCTATTACAAGTATTTCAGAGGTTATTTAAAGTATATAGGTGGATGTGTGCTAGTTTTATAAAATCACAATACAGTTGTATAGAGGATCCTGAACATCAATTATCATATCTGTAAAGGTTTCTAAAACCATCCCTGTGGATAATTCTGCTAGAAATATTTGGCTGGCACCCCCTAAAAAGATAGGAAGAAACAAACATCAGATGAGAAAAAGGAAAAAATAAGAAGCAAAATGGTAGACACAAATGAAATCATATTTGTATTTTAATGTAAATGAAGTAAAACCCCAAAGAACAATAATTTATCACTTACAAAGGCATACCTTAAAGAATACAATAATAAATAACTAAGCAAACAAAAAGTTGCCATCGGCAAAAACCAACACTTAGAAGCTCAACTAGAGATACTAAGAAAGGAAATAAACATCAACATCAACACAAAGGCTGAGGGAGCAGCTCGAGTGGGAGAGCATCTGCTTCAAAAGGACACAGCTCTCAGTTCAAACCCCAGTCCCACCAAAAAACAACAACAAAAATTAACACAAACTGTATGATCACAAAGACATAATAATAACCCACAGACAGATCATACATGGGAATAATACAAGTTATATATTTAAAAACAAAACAAAAACAATGGAATTAAAAAAGAGATTGTTTTTAAATTGATAAGTACATCACAATTTCATCATATATTTCCAATAGTCTATAATTCAAATACCTTGCAGGGAAATTAGATGCATTGTAATATTGGCATTTATTGTTTATCTATTATGGCCACAAATTCAATTTTTCCACCCTTGAGGTAAAACCAGATTTCTCCTTGGAAGTGGGCTGGACTTACCAATTTGCTAAGTCAAGAGAACCTATTACAGTCAGAATAAACAGTTACTGTTAGAGAGACGGCACTCCCTTTGAAACATGGACTATTTGAGTTTAAGTTGAATATGTTTGTCCATAAACTTGTAACAATGATCCTGCTTTATTGTAGTAGCAAACTGATGAATGTTAAATGAACACTTAACAAAAACAAAACAAACAAAAATTTCAGCACCTGTGGCTCAGGCCTCTCATCCTACCATCTAAGGAGGCGGAGGTCTAGATGGCAGACTGGCAGATAACTCCAGTTAACCAGTTAACAGACAGGCTGCAGGAATGCTTCAAGTGAGAGAGCAAACTGACCAACTGTGGGGTCTCAAGAGTTCAAACCCTGGTACTGAGAGAAGAAAGAAGAAAGCAGCAAGCATGGTGGGAGTCTGAGGTAGGAGTATCACTTGAATATGAGTTAGAGGGCAATCAGGGAAACACAGCAAGTCCCATTTGAGAAAAAAGAAAAAGGGAAGAGGAGGAGTAAGTGTAGATGCCAGAGGGAAAGAGAGCAAAAAACAGGAAAAAAGGAAGGAGAGAAAGTTTCATGACATTAAATTTCACAGTTACTTCTTGGCTATAACACCCAAACTACATGGTTCAAAAACCAGACAAGCACAAAGATATAGAATTAAAGCATGACATACCAGAGGCACAATGATAAACACATCCATGAAATTGCAGAAAACATTTGCATTCTCTCTTAACAGATTAATAAACAGAATTTACTTAAAATATTATAAAGTAAAATCCTATTTGTTAAAAAAAAAAAAGCTGGATGAGTGCTTTCTTTTCCTTAGCACTCAGCACACTTCCCACTTTCAGGTTCCTGAACCAAGAACTCCCTAGGAAAGAAGGTAGACCAGAAAGCTCAGAGACTCCTTTATAGAAGTTGAAGTATGACAAGGAACTAATATTCATAAAGGACTGAGAAAGCTAACATTTCCCCCAAAACTGTATACTGTCTGGACAAAGAAGTGAAAAACTGTCTCTTATAAATGGTGAAGTGGTGACACTGATCCACATACATTGTGTTCATCAACTGCTTTGTTACATGACAACTACTTAAAAATAATAAGTTAAATAAAATATAAAACAAAGAAAGAAAACAAATGGGAGCTTGGCCTAGTGAGAGAGTGTTTGCCTAGCATGCACAAAGACCCAGGTTCAATTCCTCAGTACCACATACATAGAAAAAAGCCAGAAGTGGTGCTGAGGCTCAAGTGGTAGAGCTCTAGCCTTGAGAAAGTCCAAAGACTTTGCTGGGCTCAAGCCCAGGACTGGCAAAAAAGAAAAGAAAACTGATTTTAAAATGGGGAAATGATGAAATTAAACTTCCCACAGAAATATAGACAAGGGCTGGGTACCAGTGGCTCACACCTAGCTAGTCAGGAGGGTGAGATCTGAGGACTGAGGTTCAAACCCTCAAAGACTCTTATCCCCAATTAACCACCAGAAAACCAGATGTGGTTCTGTGGCACAAGTGGTAGACTGTTAGCTAGCCATGAGCTGAAGAGCTCAAGGATAGTGCCTAGGTCCAGAGTTCAAGCCCCACAAAAAAAATATAGACAAGGGCTGGGAGTGTGGCCTAGTGGTAGAGCGCTTGCCTAGCATGCACAAAGCCCTGGGTTTCACTTCTCAGCACCATAAACACCGAAAAATCCAGAAGTAGTGCTGTGGGCCAAGTGATAGAGTGCTAGCCTTGAGAAAGCTCAAGGACAGTGTCTAGGCCCTGAGTTCAAGCCCCAGGACTGGCAAAAAGAAGCAACAAAATAAAACAGAAATACAAACAACTGGTTAATCAATATATATAAAGGTGTTTAGTATTAGTAGTTAAAAACATTTTAAAATAAAAATTACTGCTTACTTTACCCTCAGCATTATGAATACATTAAAAATGAAAACTCCAAAAATATGACAAGTATTGGGAAAGATGTAGAAAACTTGGTGGCTTTCTGATAGAAATGAAAAATGGTAAAAGATGCTAAAACAAGAACTAAATATACAATTACACAAGAATATGGTTCAGCAGTTCTAGCTTTGTATCCAACCAAAGAGAAAGCAGGGGCTTAAACAGATACCAGGGGAATCATTTAATACTCACAATTATCAAAAGATAGAAGCAGACCATTAATCCACCAATAGATGACAGATTTTTTAAAAGAAATGGTATTGTAATACATGTTATAGCATTAATGAATCTTTTTTCATATAATTTTTATAGTAATTAATAGAAGGGTTACATTATATTCACCAGATAGAAGGTGCATTACTTCACAAACATTGATACCCTTTCTCATTATAGCATTGATGAATCTTGAATGCAATAAGCTGAATAAAACAAGTGAGTCACAAACAGCCATGTTAGGCTGGGTGTCAGTGTCTTACACCTGTATTTCTGGCTACTTAGTAGGCTGAGATCTGAGGATTGTGATTTGAAGATAGCCAGTTCCTGAGACACGTATCTCCAATTAACTACCAAAAAGACACAGGTAGAATTATTGCTCAAGTGGTAGAGTGGAAGCCTTGAACAAAGCTCAAACATAGTCTCTGAGATCAAGTATCAAGACTGGATACACTAGTGGTTCTTTGTTCCTGTCTGTCTGTCTCTGTCTCTGTCTCTGTCTCTGTCTCTGTCTCTGTCTCTGTCTCTGTCTCTCTCTCTCTCTCTCTCTCTCTCTCTCACACACACACACACACACACACACACACACACACACACACACTCACACACACAGCGCCAAGGTAGAGTTTTCCTTACTGAGATTTTTCAGGGTCTACAAACTCATAGATACAAAAAGCAGAATGATGGAAGGATGATTTCAACAGACTGGCATAGAGAGAAATGGCAACTCCATATCTCACGATTATATGAAGGTTCATAAAGGGAAGATGAAATTTACTACAGTGAATGAAAGAGGAGGTTACACAACCACAATATGAATATATACAATATCAATAAACTGTACATTTAAGAATGGTGGAGTTGGAGACATGGCTCAGGCGGTAAAACCAACCAGATACCAAGCTCAAGCTCAAGTCCAAGTCTCAGACAATAATAATAATTAATGTAGACAGGCTTGATAACAGATAACAGATAATGGCAGTTTGAGACAAGATTACAAGCCAGCCTAGGCTCTATATACAGTTCAAGAAAAGCTTGGACTACACGGAAAACTGGTATTCAAATTGACATTTAAAAAATAGTGTGATAAACACTCGGTTATATGAGCTATATCATATATATATATATGAAGTATGTATCTATTTTCCTTATTTGCTGAGAACCAAACAGCTGTTAATATGACATCCAGAAACTATAAGTTTCTGTAAACTGAAAGAACTTAGTAACTATAAGACTCTGTCTGTAAACTGAATCACTACCCCTTCCTACTATCCCTTCCATGATGACCCAACTGCAATATTCTGTTAAACAAAAAAGAACTTGATTTATATATCCTATTTGGCAGAACAGTTTGACCACATCCTGACCCCCTCCCCAGGTTTGTTTCAGGTATGTGTTGTATAGAGATAGCTACTAAGCAATATCACTAGGCAATCTGCTTGCGTCAGTTACTTTTCTGCTAAACATATATATTCTGCTATGCAAAAATAAAGATTGAGACCTTGATCAAAATACTGTCTTGGTCTCCCTCCCTGTGTCTGATTTGTCTCTCTCATTCAGGTCTACTCCTCCTCGAGCTCTAGTTGACTACCCTGCAGGCTGGGGCACTTATTGATTTAAGTTATTAATGGGAATTATAAAGCAAGAGAAAAAGGAAAAGGAATTTAAAAGATTTTGAAAGAAGGGCATCAGTGGGTCATATCTGTAACCATGGCAAGTCAGGAGGCTGAGATCTAAGAGTCACAGTTTGAGTTCGGCCTAGGCAGGAATGTTTATGAGACTTTTTTTTTGGTCAGTCATGGGGCTGGAACTCTGGGTCTAGGCATTGTCCTTGAGCTCTTCAACTCAAGGCTACCACCCTATCCCTTGAGCCACAGCATCACTTCCAGTGCCCAGGCTGTCTTTGAACCATGATCCTCAGAGCTCAGCCAACTGAGTGGCTAGGACTACAGGCATGAGCCACCTGGCCCAGCTCTATGAAACTCTTATCCCCGATTGACCAGCAAAAAGCTGAAAGTGGAACCATGGCTCTAGTGGGAGAGTATTCAGGACACAACCCAGCCAAGAGTTCAAGCCCCAGAACTGGCAGCTAAGAAAAAAAAAAGAAAAAAAAGAGAGAGGGGGGAGAGAAATTAAAAACCATGTTAATAAGATATATCTGCAATTATAATGATATAATACAAACTTCAAATAAAATTACTAAAAATACAGAGAAAAAAGATGGAAATGATTGGGCTCTGTGCTTTTTCATTTTGTTTGTTGTATAAATTTTCACTGACAAATACGTTCCACTAACTCCTGACTGCTTTCTCCCAGTAGAGTCCTAAAGAGATGTTGCCACAAAGCAGAATTCCTGAGGGCCCAAACCTTATTACTGAATAAATGTCTCTCAGATTTGAAAAGAGTGACATTTCTAATACAATAAACCAAGTCACACTATGGTTTACTAGAAACACCAATTCCTGTTGGAAAAATGGAAAAATTAATGTGTGAAGAGCAAAGTAAAAAAGCAGCATCTCATTAAATGAGGTTAGACCTAATAGAGAGGATAGAATTAAGAGAAATCCATTTCATTGCAGTTATTAACCTTATGGAAGGTAGTGATTTTCCTATATAAAGTGCAAGAGAAAGTCAATTTAGAGAGTGTCCTGAGACAAGAAAAACAGAAGAGTAAGAAGCAGGTCCACGATAGAGCATTTGGAGAGGAAAGCAAGAAAGGAAGTGGATGGATGCAGTGAGGAGGGCAAGGAAGGGTGGGAGAGGGAAAAGAAGGAAGGAAAGTATTTTGAGAAAAGTGATCTTTTCCATCAAAGTGGGTGGATTAACCACTCCTTACTTGGACTTGTGGCTTAACTCTTGTTGAGACAGTATCAGCAAGAAAAGACGGTAGCGAGACCATGAGTAATTGAGACATCCTATCCTCTTCAAACTAGCAAATGATGAAATGATTGTGAACCTGAGGTTGGCCAATTTAAACAGAGGGCCAGGGCCTGCTGCATAACAGACAGAATTGTAGCAGCTACTTCCTTCATGTGCTTTCTTGCCAGATTTTTGGCTAATGGCATGCTCTTCTGCAGAAGTAAATTTTGTCTTGCTCAGTTGTTTTTGAGTGGGCTCCTTATTTCTACACAACAGCCCAATGTCCCCAATTTCCAATAGAAAAGGAAAGCAATGATACTCACAGGACACTATGTTGAAAATGAACTATATAACCAGTGGATGGGATGGGAAGACTAAGAGAGAGGGAATGAGGTAAAATTTTCCAAAAGGATAAGTACGCCTTTTCTAATAGAAAAGAAAGAAAAAGACCCAAGCATGGTGGGTCACGCCAGTAATCCTAGCTACTCAGGAGGCTAAGATCTGAGAATCACAGTTCAAAGCCAGCCTGGGCACTAAAAAGTCTACAAGATTCTTCTCTCCAATTAACCACCAGAAAACCAGAAGTGGCACTGTGGCTCAAGGGGTAGGGCAGTACACTTGGGTTAAAGAGCTCAGGGACAATGCCCAAGCCTAAAGTTCAAGTCCCATGATCAAAAAAATAAAAGAGAGAGAGAGAGAGAGAGAGAGAGAGAGAGAGAGAGAGAGAGAGAGAGAGAGAGAGAGAAGAAAATAGCACCAGAAGATATTTTACAAAAGAATAAAGATTTCTAAAACAAACACACACACACACATATATATATATATATATATATATTTACAATGTCTCCAAATATAATGCAAATTTCAAGTAAGAAAAACATTTAAATGCAGTCATGAGGTGTTGGGAGCTGAGTGTGGAAGTCAGACTGACCCATGAATCTGCATAACTCAGTAAGATAACCACACAAAGATATGAGCTGTCATGTATGGTGCCATGCCTATGAACTTTGAGCTATATTGTCTGTATTGTGAACTCCCTGACATTATCTATTTATTGCTTTATGGCCTGTCCTGCTTAACTGATCTGAGATTTACAGCTTTGTATGAATGTAACCCCTGGCAGTTCCCTGGTTTCAAAAAAGTATATAAGATTGGATTTAGAGGGCCGGGAGTTTGGCCTAGTGGTAGAGTGCTTCCTAGCATGCACCAAGACCCGGGTTCGATTCCTTGGTACCACATACATAGAAAAAAGCCGGGAGTGGTGCTGAGGCTCAAGTGGTAGAACTCTAGCCTTGAGAAAGTCTAAGGACAGTGCTCAGGCCCTGAGCCCAAGCCCAGGACCGGCAAAAAAAAAGAAAAAAAAATTGGATTTAGAAATAAACAGTGCTACCTACAATCTTAAGCTCACAGCCTCAGCCTGCAGTCTTGGGCTGCTGACTTGAGCTGCAGATCTCCCAGCCCCATCTGTTTATTTCTTGTCTTTCTCTTTTCCAAGTCTTCACCTCCTAAATCAGGAATCCCCATTCACTGCCAGCTGGCTCCAGCAATGAGGTTTGACTATAATTGAAGTGACTAATGAGTTTTGGAAAAACATGCAACTCTATGCAGTTTGTTACCCTCCCAACAGAAAATACACAGCAGCTAAGAATTACATATTATGTGTTGACACTCATTTAAATATATGGCTTACTCAGACCTCTTGAAAGATGATTGGGACCACATTAATTCAGTAACTTCAGAAAAATAATCACTAACAGTTTAACATCATTAAGGCAGCTTAATACATAAGTAATGAGGATGAGATTTCAGAACAATGGCTAGCCAACATTCCATAGAAACTTAGCATTTTGACTTGCTAGATGTCACTGAAGCATGTAACAAGTACAACTACTTTGTCTATAAATTTGAGATAAATGTACACTCAACTTAGACTGACTTAAGATTTCATAAATTGCTAAATCTACAAGCCACCTTTACCTTATTTGTGAACATTTTCCTGAGGCTAAATCTTTTCTGTCCTCCACTTTTATTCTTGGACCCAATAAAAGTTTGAGAAGTTAATAAAAATCACAAAAACAAATAAAAAGAAACTTACCAGAGATCCATCCATTTATTTTTCCTTGCTGTTGGCAATGCAGAGAAGATTGAGAGCACAGCTAGGAGAGAAGGCAAATGAAATAGAATCAGGAAAGAGCCAATGTGGTTTTGTCTCAGATTTTCCTGCTCAAGACAATACACATGGATGGGAGGAAAACCCATCCTGTGAAGGAAGACCCTTTCATGTCTCAAGTAGATACATTATGTTCTCCAGTAAAGATGTATCGATGGTCAATTAATTGGTAGATATTATAAATATAATTCATTTGTGAGGGAATAACTAATGTCATCTCAAAAACAATTGAATGTAAATAAGGACATAGGATATCCTTACTAAAATTAATTATAGAAATTCACTTAGGAATGTATGAATTATCCTGCTAATGTAAAGCTATCATTTTCTATTGAGTATTTCACTGTATCTCCTGTTTTGGAATATTTAAACATCACAGAAAGCATAGTAGTTGCACCTTAGTATTTTTCACTCAGAATTACAGAGGGAAAATGTATAGAATGTATATTTCTTGAGTTATCCTCTTCCAATAATAGTTACCAGCCAGGACATCTTCTTCCAAGAGTAACCTGAAGCATTGGTCTGGATTTTGCCATGTAACTTGCTTTGGTCAAATGGACATCAGTGAACATGATGTGAAAAAAATGTTTGAAAAATTCCTCAACACAATTATACTGAACCGTGGCTATTCTGCTGCATAAACAGGGCCTAGTCAAGAGCCAGAATAAAGTTCTGTGGTTTTTTTTTTAAACAAAATGATGCAGGGGAAAAAATGCAGTGAACTTTTGCCCATGAGGAAGAAAAATTCAAATCATCATGCAAGTCAATTATGGGAAATTCAGTGAGCATGCTGCTGTTAGTACAGACAAAGCTAATCATTAAAAAGCAATGTATACACTTTAGTTTTAACTTTTTCTCCATCACCATAAGTTTGCTTACTTTAAGAAACATGAAATAAAAGCAGGGCATGGTGGCTCATGCCTGTAATCCTAGCTACTCAGGAGGCTGAGATCTGGGGATCACAGTTCAAAGCCAGCCCGAGCACTAAAGGCCAGGAGACTCTTATCTCCAATTAACCACCAGAAAACCAGAAGTGGCACCTTGGCTCAAGTGGAATAGTACTAGCTTCGAGCTGAAGAGCTCAGGGACAGTGGCCAGGCCCAGAGTTCAAGCCCCACCACTGACAAAAAAAAAAGAAAAGAAACATAAAATATATTTGTTATAGGCTGAATCTTAATTTATGGGACAAGAATTTTCACAGATTTAATGGGGAGTTCTTGCTATTTTCAATTTTGGTCAAGCCTAAAGCAAAAAATTTAAAGTTTAATATTACACAATTTCTGTTTAAAAATGTAATCTCAGGGCCAGGAGTTTGGCCTAGTGGTGGAGTGCTTGCCCAACCTATAGGAGGACCTGGGTTTAATTCCTTGGTACCATATACATAGAAAAAAGCTGGAAGTTGTGCTGTGGCTCAAGTGGTAGAGCTCTAGCCTTGAGAAAGCCCAAGGACAGTGCTCAGGCCCTGAGTTCAGGGCCAGGACTGGCAAAAAAAAAATGTAATCTTCGATCAGAAGTTTGGCTTAGTGGTAAAGTGCTTGCCTAGCATGAGTTCAACCCAAGTTCAATTCCTTGGTACCACATACATAGAAAAAAGTCAGAAGTGGCTCAATGCTGTGGCTCAAGTGGTAGAGCTCTAGCCTTGAGAAAGCCCAAGGACAGTGCTCAGGCCCTGATCCCAAACCCAAGACTGGCAAAAAAAAAAAAAGGTAAAGAAAAGAAAAAGCCCTGTGTTCAATACCTTGGTACCACATACACAGAAAAAAGTTGGAAGTGGTGCTGTGGCTCAAGTGGCAGAGCTCTAGTCTTGAGAAAGCTCCAGGACTGGCCAAAAAAAAAAAAGTAATCTCCATTTAAAAGAGTGAAACTGGACAGAAGTATATTCAGTCCTCTATATTTTATTTTATTGCCAGTCCTGTGACTTGAACTCAGGGCCTGGGAACTGCCCTTAGGCTTTTTCCTCAAGTTTAGCTCTCTACCATTTGAACCACAACACCACTTCTAGCTTTTCTATGTATGTGGTACCAAGGAATCGAACCCAGGTCTTTGTGCATGCTAGGCAAACACTGTTCCACTAGGCCAAACTCCCAGCCCCCAGTCCTCTTTGTTTTAAGTAATGTAAAATAAGTTCATTATTGTCTGCAGAATGTATAAGATTTCAAGAACATATTAAAAGAGGAAAATATCCATGTTAATAATATCTTTAAGTCACAAAAACCACAAGAAATACAGAGGATAAAAAAAGATGTTGAGGGGTCAGGAGCATAGCCTAGTGGTAGGGTGCTTGCTTAGTATGCATGAAACCCTGGGTTCTAGACCTTGGTACCACGTAGTCAGAAAAAGCCAGGAGTAATGCTGTGGCTCAAGTGGCAGAGGGTTAGCCTTGAGCAAAAAAGTGTCCAAGGACAGTGCCCAGGCCCTGAGTTCAAGCCCTAGAACTGGCCAAAAAAAAAAAAAAGGAAAAGATGTTGAGCATATTTCAAACAAAAAGTTTTGAAGCAACATTTGTGCTACATCAACTTCAATCACCCCTCACCCCAAAATGTTTCCACTTTTAGAAGATCCTAACAAAAGATAACACTAGCTACAACTTCAGGATACTTGACCTTAGCACTGTCCTTTGAGCCACAACACCACTCTTGCCTCATGGGGACTTTTCTGCTCAGATTGGTTTTGAACCATGATTCTCAGATCTCAGCCTCATGAGTAGCTAGGATTATAGGCATGAGCCACTGGCAGCCCTCTGCTTTCGGTGTTTTTGAAAAATAACAAATAGAGCCAAAATGCCAATGTGGAAGGCCCAGTGGCCAGTCTTCCCAGGAAATATCCATTATATTGAGGACCAGGGATGCTGAGAGTCCACACATTGTGGCCTCTACAAGGAGGTCAGGCTTGGTAATCAGGGATAGAAGATTGGAACCTTCAGCAAGGCATTAAACTAAACTCAGGAGTAGATAGAATCTCTTTCCCATAGTGACCACATTGTAATACTCAATGTTCAGTTTTTTAAAAAAAAAGTATAAAACCTAGAGAGAGGGTCTGGGAGTGTGGCCTAGTTGTAGCATGCTTGCCTAGCATTCACAAAGATCCAGTTCGATTCCTTGGTACCACATACATAGAAGAAAAAAAAAAGCCAGAAGTGGTGCTGTAGCTCAAGTGGTAGAGCTCTGCCTTGAGAGAACCCCAAGACACTACTCAGGCCCTTAGCCCAAGCCAGGACTGGCAAAAACAAAACCTAGAGAGAAAAGCATCACTCATGCATAGGAATCATGGTTTTGATAAAAGCCCAGACACTGAGAATATTACTCAAAGAAAAAAACCATAGATTTAATAATTCTTAGTTACTTGAATGAAACCAGGGCCTATGAGATTCCAGGAACTGAGAAAGAAGACATTTCAGCCATGGATGCTTTCAGTGTGGAAATTGAACAGAAACCACCCATTCTGGATGCAAGATAAGGAATGAAAATTTCATTCTGGACATTTAGCAGCAGACATGTGGGAGTCATTAGAATAAAGATACAGAGGATAAGAATGAGTGCTGCCTCCCAAAGCCCCAGAGAATCCTAGGCAGCCTCACTGCTCCCTGTGGGACTGGATTTCCCAGAATGTAAGGTGACCTTAATGCCTTTGTGCAACTAGGGCTTCGTGGCCTCATCCAGTGATTTATCTCTGCCCTGAAGACAACAAATGTGCCAGCTTTTGAGTTCCAATTGCAAGGAGACCCCAGCCCTTTTGGCCTGATGGGTAGCAGGTCTACATATTTGTCTTCTCCCGCTCATCCAGAAGAGGGAGCATTCTGGGTGCTGGTGACAGGCGCATTTATGGCTTATGTGAGCCACATGGCCTCCCATGACTTTGTTCTCCAGCTATACTCTCTGCCTTAAAGCGACCTTTCACTCTGTGGCATTTGAAGTACCCCTCCATATGGACGAGTCAGACAGCACTCCTAGGATAAGAACTCAGAATGAAAGGTACAACATCAGGTTGGCTTCTGTGACTCCACGCAAACCAAACTTGTGTATTTATATAACCCCCGAGACAACGCCTAGAGGACATGTCTCCAGCAAAGGCCAAGGGAGCCCAGATGAAATTAGGCATGGATAGATTGGGAGTGGATGAGGGCCTTGAACTGGGAAACCCAGCCCTAGGCTCCACAAGGAAGGTCAGCAAACCATGAGGTCACTGTGATGCTGGCATCTGCCTCTGGCTCCTAGCAACACTGTAGAGTGGAAAAACTATATGGTCTGCCATTTTCCCTTCCTTCAGTGCTTTTGTACCAACCATGTGCTAGCATTTATGAAATCTCTATGAAAGAAATTGACATGCCCATCCTTTCTGCACCATCCAACACTGCATTTTCTCTGGACTAATATTATTATTAACTATTCACCTAATGAAAGTTTTGAAATGATTAGTGCTTTTCCCTCCTATTCTTGTTTATGCAGGGTCCTTACAACTACTGTGAATGAATAATCCATTAAAAATGCATAAGTATTTCCATTTTCTTGGAGGAAAGCAGGTAATGGGAAGTAGTGTTTTACATAGATTCAGACAAGCTTCCTGAGAGTGAGTATATACAGGAGTAACTTTCCACAGGTCACCTTTTTATGTGACTTTATTTATACTTGTTGGTACTGGAGCTTGAATGTAGAGCTTCATGTTCTCACTTGACTTTTCCCTCAAAGTTGGCACAATATAATTGAGCCACTTTTCTACTTTTGATAAGAAATAAGGGTCCTGTAGATTTGTTTGCAGATGTGTCCAACCAGGGCTGGCTCTGAGATACAATTTTTCACATCTCAGCCACTTGGAATAACTACGATTATAAGCAAGAGCAATCAGTGATTGCCTTGATATGTCTTTAAATAAAACAAATACTCCTTTGGCTCATGTTCCATTTCAGGATTATTGGGAATCAGATATTATTTGGGGGACAAGTGGTCCCCCAAGTGGTTCTAGGTCTAATTTCAATTTACTTGGCAGGGAAATTGAATCCCATCTCCTCTTCAGTTACCCAGCAGAATCGTGTGTGTGTGTGTGTGTGTGTGTGTGTGTGTGTGTGTGTGTGTATGTGTAATTTCCCCGTATTGTCTAAATCTTCTTCTCTATATGCTTCATGGGTTTTTAATTTTTTCTTCACTTGGTTTTCCATGTGTAATTAATTGTACTTAGTGAGAAAAAGAAAACAAGAAAAGAACTAAAATTAAATTAGGCACTGGTAGCTCATGCTTGAAATCCTAGCTACTCAGGAGGCTGAGATTTGAGAATCATGGTTTAAGACTCAGGCAGGAAAGGCTGTGAGAGACTGTTACCTGTAATTAACAACTAGAAAGCTGCATGCAAGTGGAGCTGTGGTCCAAGGAATGCCTCATCTTTTGAAGGAAGTAGGTATCACCGGGGGTAGGTAACAAACAATGTTGATTTTAATTAAATTGTTTCTCTGAGGGATTGGCACCAATCAAATCTGAATTCTGTACCTTCAATAATGATTCTTCAAGAAATAATCAATATTGACTTCAAGCCGTAAGACCAGCTCAAACAATAACAAGATGTATTTTGACCATATTCACTCAAATGACTATCTCCATGGTCCCTCCAACACTCAAACAGCTACCTACAGAGACTGTTTGTCTTTCATGTATTCTTCAGTTCACTGCATCAAAGTATTCACCATGGTACTTCACACATACAGCTTTAATAACTGCGTCTAGTTAAACTCCTCCTTATGTCCGTATGTACTCCTATGATTAATAGCTTTCAGTGAGATTCCTTATGCCATCTTTTTAAACACAATGAACTTTACAATTTTTTCCTCCAGCCTTCTCTTTCATTCCTGTTCTGCTAAACAACCTCAATATCATAATCATGTCTTAGATTTCAGTGTGTATATATGTGTATGTAGGCAGGTGCTCATGTGTGTGTGTCTTTTTGGTCTAGAGTCCATAAATGAGAACATATTATTTAGCTTTCTGATGTTGGATTGTCTCCTCTAGTCCCACTTATTTTTCTGAAAAGAACATGCTATTGTTTTTTCTTTATCATTAAAAGCAATCTTCGTAAAATTTTTATTAGAAGTTTTACCACCTTGATATCTGAAATTAGAAAAAGAAAATCTCCAGGACTATACAGATATCTGAACTGCATATGCAAACTGAAGGAAACCTAAGTACTAGCTTTTTTACAGTATGTGCTATTTAAACCCCTACACTGATCATCAGTATAAGCAAAGCCACTCTAAGGCCCCATCCATCAACAGTACACACAATCCCTATGTGAGTCATTGGCCTGTTCATCCCTACAAATCTGCTCACATCTTGGTCTTCTTTCCTTCCCCAGCTCTGGCCTTCACTTCTACACTACTGCTATGAAAACTGCTCACAAGTTATACCCTTAAAAACCAACCTGTTCTAACCGTTTGTCTGTTATATATTTTTTCACACTAATAAATCCTTTATTTTAGTTGGGGTAACACAACTATGTACAGGTGAGTATAAATGAAAACAACAAATGAGAGTAGATTTTGCTAGATCAATTAAGACAGACTACTTTCAGATTTAACAAAGATGCAGAGAAAATAGTGGTGTACACTGCTGATGACAAAGACAGATTTGACTCTGACTGAACATAAAAATGACTTTGGGAAGTCTATCACATCAAGAAAAAATGGTATAAAATAATTTTTAACCAACATTGTACAGGCAATGAGCAAATGTAGTCTGAATGTCAACAGGGCAGTACACATCTACATTACATACAGTCCATCCATAGTACGTGAGCTATAAATACAGAAAGGACTTCACGTGTCAGAAGGAATGTTGCTATATACTGAATGCACCCATTAAAAAGCTCTGCACGGCAACTCATATATATGAATGTTTATGGAGGGTACAGGAACTAACTGCATCTTAATTTGTCAATATCCTTCAGAAGGGTAAGATTCAGAAAGGTAGGGCAAATTAACTTACTTATTCTGAACATCCTGTTTTATTTCCTTAACCAATAAACAAGAACAAATGCAAAAAAAAAAGAAAAAGAAAACTGGATTTAGAATGCACTTAAGACTTTCAGGTTACCGCAGAGTAGCAAGTAACCACATTTAGATGAGTTAAACTATTTAAAGTAAAAATAGCCAAAACTTTCATTGAAATCCCAGTCAATGAAGTATAGTTTGTACAAGTGGCACATGGTGCCAATTTTATTTGCAGCTATTATCATAGTACTCCCAAGTCAAGTTGGCAAGTTACACCTTTGTCACAGCCATGAGTAAATCTTGAATCGGTGTGGAATCCAACTGTAATAGAATGATGACATTAACATGTCTACATGTAGCATACTTGTTCTTGACAGTCATGTACACGGTAAGCTCCAATTGACTATGGCTATGTTCTTAGCCAGATGCTGCATGAAAGGGATTCCTCAGTGAAAGATAGGTAATACTAAAGAGGTAGGATCCATTCACCATCATCGACAATTTAGAGGGCCAGGAGTGTGGCCTAGAGGTAGAGTACTTGCTGAGTATGCACAAAGCCCTGGGTTTAATTCTACATACAGACAAAGCCAGAAGTGGTGCTATGGCTAAATTGGCTGAGTACTAGCCTCAAGAAAGCTCAAGGTCAGTGCCCAGGCTGTGAGTTCAAGCCTCAGGACTGGCAAAAAAAAAAAAAAAAATTCCTTCCAGTGCAAAGAGCAAAGAGCTCCTGCTACAATTTGAGGAGGAAAATACACCATTTCGTAGTCCAAAACACTGTTCCCTCAGGTGTTTGGCCAAAGTATGCTGGCCGACCTCTCCATTTTCAATGCTTTATGAAGGAGGAAAAGGGATGGAGGGTAGCCAAGACCAATGTTCAAAGCTCTTAGAATCTTCATTTCCATCTTTCTCATTCGGTGCTGATTTCTCTCCAGTGTAAACTCTGATGTCTGCTAAGATGTGACTTGTTGGTAAAAGACTGCACATTTGCTACATTCTTAAGGTTTATCTCCTGTGTGAATTCTCTGATGCCTGTGGAGATGACATGTAGCTGAAAGACTTTCCACATGTTTTACATTCACATGGTTTCTCTCTTGTGTGTTCTTTGATGAATATTGAGGCTTGACTTGTAGTGGAAAGACTTCCCACATGTGTTACATTCATAAGGTTTCTCTCCTGTGTGTGTTCTTTGATGATCTTTGAGGGATGACTTGGTGCCGAAAGACTTTCCACATGTGTCACATTCATAAGGTTTCTCTCCTGTGTGTGTTTTCTGATGAGCATTAAGATATGACTTGTTGGTGAAAGCCTTTCCACATGTGTTACATCCATGAGGTTTCTCTCCTGTATGAATTCTCTGATGCCTGCAGCGACTTGACATATAGCTGAAAGACTTTCCACATGTGTTGCATTCATATGGTCTCTTCCCCGTGTGTGTTGTCTGATGCTCATTGAGGCTTGACTTAAAAACAAAAGACTTCCCGCATTTGTTACATTCATAAGGTTTCTCTCCTGTGTGAACTCTCTGATGATCATTGAGGAATGACTTGGTGACAAAAGACTTTCCACATGTGTTACATTCATATGGTTTCTCTCCTGTGTGTATTCGCTTATGAACACTGAGGTATGACTTGTAGTGGAAAGATTTTCCACAGGTGTTACATTTATAAGGTTTCTCTCCTGTATGAATTACCTGATGTCTACAGAGACAAGACATATAGCTGAAAGACTTCCCACAAGTGTTACATACATATGGTTTCTCTCCTGTGTGTGCTGTCTGATGATCACTGAGGTGTGACTTGAAAACAAAAGACTTTTTGCATTTATTACATTCATAAGGTTTTTCTCCTGTGTGAATTCTCTGATGCCTAAGGAGACTTGATGTCTTGCTGAAAGACTTTCCGCATTTGTTGCATTCACAAGGTATCTCTCTTGTGTGAATTCTCTGATGATCACTGAGCAATGACTTGCTGTCAAAAGACTTTCCACATATGTTACATTCATGTGGTTTCTCCCCTCTATGTTCTCTGATGCGCATTCGGCTGTGATTTCCATTTGAAAGACTTTTCACATATGTTACGTTTATAAGATTTCTCTCCTGCTTGTCTTCTCTGATACACACTGAGGTACAAGTTTTGCTTGAAAGACTTTCTACATGTGTTACATTCATGTCATTTGTCTCTTGTGGGAGGTCTCTGAGACCTGCTGAGGTCTGACTTCTGGTAATTACATTCCTTGTATTCAAAGCGCATCGCTTCCGTTTGAGTTTCCTGTTGTACAGTGAGGTCTGGTTTGTTTTTACACCTGAAAACCTATCTCTTTCCTCCACTGTGCTGTTTTTGGTGATCACAACTTGCAACAGATGTCTGTCTGTACTTTCCTGGCACATGTCAATCAAGCCATCTACTTGCTGGACATCTAAAATGTTTAATAAAAAGGCAGAATAAAATCATGATGGCATCCAAGCATGTTTTGGAGAATACTCATGTAAAGGTAAACACATCTCCTCTCATCCTATTTACTAAAGATTCAAAAACAATAGTACTAGGAATAGAACTATGAGAACTGTATGCATTTCTCCTATGAGTTACTTAACAAGTACTGATACAGTTATGCTCTTCTCTGGTTTATTAAGTTTTTTTTGTTTTGTTTTGTTTAAGATTTTATTAACATTTATTTTTACATCATATTTCAAATGTCTTGTTTAACCAACAAGTATTCAAGAAGGGAATCTCCATATACAATCACTGGCACATAGATTTTAGAACATAAATGGCATTTGCTGGGAAGTGGATGAAACTAGAGCGAATCATGTTGAGTGAGGTAAGTCAAGAGCATAGGGACAAAAGGCGCATGGTATCCTTAATATGTGGCTATTAGATCCAAATAGTACAAGAGCAATGACTCAATACTTGGGTACCCAAGGTTATGGACATGGTTCATTAAGTTTTATTCTCTGTTTTAATGTCAGAGGAAATATTTAGTCAAAACATTCAATAAGGGCTGGAATGTGGCTTAGTGGTAAAGTGCTTGCCTAGCATGCATGAAGCCCTGGGTTCAATTCTTCAGTACCACATAAACAGAAAAGGCCAGAAGTGGCACTGTGGCTCAACTGGTAGAGTACTAGCCTTGAGCTCAGGAACAGCGCCCACGCCCTGAGTTTAAACCCCAAGACTGGCAAAACAAAAAACAAAAAAAACACTCAATAACTGACTACTAATATTTATAGTACATATAATCTGCCATTTAATCTAGCAGAAAATTGATGGTTTTATGATTCCTTATCCTGTGGTTTAATCAAAGGCAAGATTATGTGTGTCTAACCTTCTGCAATAATCCTGTCAGACAGGAAAATTGCCTTTGTACTTAATTTTACTGCCTTCTAATATCTTGTCCTTTCATGTTTAGACTATTCCCTATTGATCTGTTCCTGTATTCCCTTAAGCTAGTTCTGGTAAAATATGACCACATAGGAGCAGAAAAAGGGAATACATTTTCTGTGAAGTCATGTCTGTCAGTTCAATTCATTCCTTTTCTCTTGGTTATCAAAAAATTATGGCATATCTTCATCCACTGCCCCAGTACCTACTAGAAAGAACCTGAAATACAGGAGCTGGGACATGAATGAGAACATGTCAATGAGTTCTGTTCTTTTTAACATCCATGTCTAGAAAACACTGACTCACCTGTGATATTCTTGTCTGTGGGTCTTCCCAGCCACGGCTCTGCACCTTGCTCCAGCTTAACAATCACTTCAGGTTTAGGAAAACAGTGCCCTGTTAATGGGAAATATTATAGAACTATGGCTAGATGTAAAGATCTCAGAGAACCTGAGAGAAGGCTTCTCCTAAAACCACATTCTCAATTCTCATCAATTGTATAGATGACCTACTTCCTAAATATGTGCCTTTGATGTTAAAGTTAGAAAAGTGTCATATTGGGCCGAGAGTTTGGCCTAATGATAGAGTGCTTACCTAGCAGGCAAGAAGCCCTGGGTTCGATTTCTTGGTACCACATAAACAGAAAAAGCCAGAAGTGATGCTATGGTTCAAAGTGGTAGAGCTCTAGCCTTGAGCAAAAAAAGGAAGCTCAGAGACAGTGCACAGGCCCTGAGTTTAAGCCCCAGGACAGGTACCCCAAAAATTAGGGCTGGGAGTGTGGCCTAGGGTAGAGTACTTGCCTAGCATGCATGAAGCCCTGGATTCCATTCCTCAGTACCACATACACAGAAAAAGCCAGAGATGTTCTGTGGTTTAAGTGGCAGACTGCTAAGCCTTGAGCAAAAGTGCTCAAGGTCAGTGCTCAGGCCCAGAGTTTAAGCCCCTAGACTGGCAAAAAAAAAAAGGGGGGGGGTGGGGGGACTGGGAATTGGGCCTAGTGGTAAAGTGCTTGCCTAGCATGCACGAAGACCCAGGTTCAATTCCACAGTAATACATACATAGAAAAAAGCTGGAAGTGGTGCTGTGGCTTTAGCATTAGCATGACAAGAGCTGTCCTCTGGTGTGGAAACTGTGGAAATGGTTGAGAACAGATCAACACTGCCATGGTGGCTCTGATGTTCACAACTAACCTATCCAGAGTATACTGAATCACCTGGGAAGCCCTGTTCTGAGGGTTCTTCCTTCATCTATGCCTCTGGTGTTTGCTCCAGCTTCATAATTAACTCAGATTTGGAGACCTGTTGTTGGGTAATAGTATAGAACTTTCACCAAACTACTGACTCAGCACCTTGAAGAAGGACAAGAGGATGGCCTCAGGAATTCTGAAACTTGAAATTTTTGTTATGGGGATGTGCTGGTCTTCAAAGACTAAAATATTACATCTAAATACATTAAATCTGATCCATATTCACCTGTCTATTAAGAACAAAGCCCTTGTTCCTGAGAATTCATGTCACCTTTGCTCACCCAAGGACACCATGTTGCTATAGGTCTCCAGCATCACATCCCTGTACAGGGTCCTCTGAGCATCATCCAGGTCCTTCCACTCCTCCCAGCTGAAGTCCACAGACACATCCTCAAATGATACCAAGTCCTGTAATGGCGTATTTCAAAGTCATTAGCTCTGAGTCAAGAGAGAACCACATCTGAAAATTTCATTTCTCTACATGTGTGTTTGGTTCAAGCTTGCTTTGTGATCTATGCCATGTGGTAAAGAAGAGTCCAAGTACAAATATCTGCCTCTATACTAACTCATGAATTACTACAGCAAAGCTTCACTTATCAATCAGGAAATGCTTTTACTGTGAGCTAGAGTAACAAGATAAAACTTCTCTTCTAAGGAGCTAATGGCAGTAACAGTATCAACTCTTAACTATGTGCCTAGAATCCAGGATATCCAGAACTCATTTAAGAAATTACAAGGAGGAATATACTACATTAGTAGATCTACAAAAAACAGTGTCCAGTAACACCTGCAAAAAACAAAACAAAACAAAAACCCTGTCCAGGCATGGTGGCTGTAATCCTAGCTACTAAGGAGGCTGAGATCTGAGGTTCAAGGTTCAAAGCCAGCCTGAGCACAAAAGGACCTTATCTCCAATTAACCTCTAGAAAATGGGAAGTGGTCTTGGTTCAAGGGTAGGGCAGTAGTCTTGAACTGAGGAGCTCAGGGACAGTGCCCAGGCCTAGTTCAAGCCCCATGACTGATTACTAATGATTTGGGACATGGAAGACTTTACTTAGTTTTATGTGTTCACTATTGGTAGTATATCCCTGATGATGTTTGAAGACCCCCTTATCTTTTATTCCTGAATATTACAGAACTGGTAGCATTAACTATTAAGACATTACCCACTTTCTACAATACAGAATGTCAATGAGAGCGAATGCAATATGCCTTGACCAGATTTACATTTTTCTGGTTTCTCTTGGAAGGATGGAAGGGGTGTGTAGTCAGAAGTGAGAGGCAGAATGTACGAAAGCAGTGAGTCATGACTACTCCCAACAAGACAAACAACAACAACAACAAAAAGAACAAAATTGGGATATTGATCCAAAAAATGTGGAAGAAAATAAAGGACACAACAGAATTTGGTACTAGTATGTTGTACAGAGGTCACAAAGAGATTTATTCCCATGCTGAGTCTCACTATAAAGAATGTCCATTCATCTTTCTACTGTCACGATGTTTAACAATATTAGAAATAAATGCTGACACAAACACACAAAAAGATACACACATATACACACACAGAGACATATTTTTATGTAATTTTTAAAATGATAGTTTAAAACAAAAATTACAGGCCCAGGAACTTGGCCTAGTGGTTAAAGTGCTTGCCTAGCATGCACAAAGACCCGGGTTCGATTCCCTGGTACCACATATATAGAAAAAGCTGGAAGTGGTGCTGAGGCTCAAGTGGTAGAGCTCTAGCCTTGAGAAAGTCCAAGGACAGTGCTCAGGCCCTGAGCTCAAGCCCAGGACTGGCAAAAAATAAAATTAAATTAAAAAAAATAAAAAAATAAAACAAAAATTACAATAGAATATAGGTAACTTGTACAATAGAATATAGGTAACTCATACATTATAAATTATTAAAAGGGCTGGAAGTGTGGCCTAGCAGTAGAGTGCTTCCCAAGCATGCACGAAAACCTCAATACCACATACATAGAAAAAGTTGGAAGTGGTGCTGTGACTCAAGTGGTAGAGCTCTAACCTTGAGAAAAGCCCAAAGACAGTACTGAGGCCCTGAGTTCAAGCCCCAGTATTGGCAAAAAAAAAAAGACTTCATAATCTGCCAAAGCTACAAGCCATCTTTAGGTTCTTAGTGAGCATTTTCCTGAAGCTAACTCTTCTCTACTTTTCTGTTTTAATTCTTGGACCCCCATTAAGTTCATTAAAAGTTCATAAATGGGGGCCGGTAGAGTGTTTGCCTAGCATGCACAAAGACTAGGTTCGATTCCTCGGTACCACATACTTAGAAAAAGCCAGAAGTGGTGCTGAGGCTCAAGTGGTAGAGCTCTAGTCTTGAGAAAAATCCTAGGACAGTGCTCAGGCCCTGAGCTTAAGCCCAGGACTGGCAAAAAAAAAAAAAAAAAAAAAAGTTCATAAACGCCAAAGAAAGAAAGAAAGAAAGAAAGAAAGAAAGAAAGAAAGAAAGAAAGAAAGAAAGAAAGAAATAGAAACTCACCAGAGATCCATTCATTTTTCCTTGCTGTTGGCAATGTAGATTAGATTCTGGGAGCATACCTGGGAGAGAAGGCAAATGAAATGGAGTCAGGAAAGAGCCAATATGGCTTCATCCTAGATTTCCTGCTCAAGACAATACACATGGGTTAGAACAACAACAACAAAACTCTGTGGGAGAAGACCCTTTCATGTCTCAAATAGACATATTATATTCTCCATTAAAGATGTTTCCACAGCCCATTAATTGGTAGATATTATAAATGCAATTCACTTCTAGGTAAGGGGACATCTAATGCTCTCTCAGTAACAACTGAATAATGTAAACTACAAAAATACATGTGATGTCTTCACTAAAATGAGTTACTGCAGAAATGCACTTAGGAATGTCTGAACAATTTTTTCTGTTAATGTAAAGATATCAGATGGGACTCTTCCTGTTTTGGAGTACTTAAGCATCCTGGAAACCATGTTTGTTACAATTCAATATGTTTCACTCAGAATTATAGGGGGAAGATGTATATATGTTTCTTGTGGCTTCCTGTTCTAATAATGGTTCTCAGTCGGCACATCTTCTACTCAGAGTAGCCTGAAATATTGGTCTGGATTTTGTTGTTTAACTTGACTTGGCTAAAGAGACATCATCAGTGCATGTGATGTGAACAAAGATTTGAAAATTCTTTAGTGCCTGACTCCCTTAACACAATTACACTATGAAGATCCTTGGCTATTTCTGCTCGATATTCAGGGCTTAGTCAAGAGCTAGGATAAAGTACTAGTCAGAGTGACACAATCCTAAACCATCCATCCACAATAAGGAAACTACAAGAGTAAAGCCTCGTCTGTTAAACAAGTAATAAGAACAGAAATGCAATGCTTAGACCAGCCAAAGTGTATCTCCACAAAACTTTTTTTTTTTTTTTGCTAATCCTGGGACTTGAACTCAGGGCCTGGGCACTTGTCCCTGGACATATTTTGCTCAAGGCTAGCACTCTGCCACTTGAGCCACAGTGCCACTTCCAGCTTTTTCTGTGTGTGTGGTTCTGGAGAATTGAACCCAGGGCTTCGTGCATGCTAGGTGAGCATGCTACTACTATGCCATGCTCCTGGCCCCTCCATAAATCTTCAAATCAATGAAATGGCTGCATGTTTTGCCAATATGTGCTAGGTGACTTACTACATAGGAAATGCTGATAGGCGCACCTCTGAATTTTTTTTAAACAAAATGATGTAGGAGACAAACTTTTGTAATAAAATGTAGAGAACTTTTCAGCCACATGGAGTCTATTATGGGGAATTCACTAAGGTTGCTGCTGCTACTCAACACGAAGTGAATCATTAAAAAGAAATGTATGCATTATAGTTTTAACATTATCTACATCACAATAAAATATTTTTTATTTTAAAAAAACATCAAATAGATGGGTGACATTAGCTCATATCTGTAATCCTAGCTACTCAAGAGGCTGAGATCTGAGGATTGCACTTCAAAGTCAACCTGGGCAGAAAAATCCCTGTGAGACTCACCTCCAAATAACCACCTCAAAGCAGAAAGTAGTACTGTGGCTCAAGTGGTAGAGAGCTAGCCTTAAGCACAAAGAAGTTCAGAGACAGCACCCAGGGCCTGAGTTCAAGATACACAACTGACCAAAGATAAAATAAATAAACAAATAAATTTGTTGTGGGCTGAATATCTCAATTTATGGGACTGGAATAAATTTCATGGGAGAGTTGTTTCCAATTTTGGACAGCCCTACAGCAAAAACTTTAAAGTTTCATATTACAGAATTTCCATTTAAAGATGTAATCTCCACTTAAAAGAGGGAGTGAGCCAGCACGGTGACTCATGCCTGTAATCCAAGCTACTCAGGAGGCTGAAATCTGAGGATCAAGGTTCAAAGCCAGCCCAGGCACAAAAGGACCTGAGACTCTTATCTCCAATTAACCTCTAGAAAATAGGAAGTGGGGCTTGGCTCAAGGGTAGGGTGGTAGCCTTGAGCTGAAGAGCTCAGGGATAATGCCCAGGCCCAGGAGTAGGGAGGTAGCCATGAGCTGAAGAGCTCAGGGACAGCACCCAGGCTGAGACTAAGCCCCATGACCCACCAAAGAAAAAAAAAAAAAAGAGGGAGTGAAACTTGTGAGAGACAGAAAAGCTGAGCTGTGAGATTTAAAAAGAATGGAGTCTGAAAAACCATTCTTCTAACAAACTCTCAGAAGGTAGAACAGTTTCCAGAAGGGGGGTCGATCAGTTTTGTCTTAAGGGGAATTCAGATTTTTATCCAGGGTGCGGGCTAATTCAGCCCTAAATGGCTTGGGAATGAGGGGTAGACTAAGGCTTCTGTTGTAAGTTGTTTACTGTTACCTCTGGTTCCCAAGATGAGGAAGTCATTTATCTCTTGTATATGAAATATTGTCACAGGTTTATGCATACCATCTGCTAGTACTTCCAAGTACAAAATGCAATAAAAACCTTGGTGAAAGGAACCTTGTGATCTGAAGTTGGCAGAAGGCTTCCAGTCCCCCATGTACTCCAAATCTTATTCCACAGACTGGCCTCCATTGCTGCCTTGTTCCTGGCTATGGACAGTTGGGAACAGAGGTATTTTCAGCCCTCCTTATTTTAAATAATGTAAAATTAGTTTATTATTGTACTGAAGAATTTTTAATATTTTAAGAACATATTAAAGTGGGAAATACTCTGTTGGTTATATATGTGTATATATATATATATTTTTTTTTTCTTTGACAGTCCTGGGGCTTCAATCTAGAGGCTGGGCACTGTCCTTGGGCTTTCTCAAGGCTAGTGCTCTACCACTTGAGCCACAGCACCAATTCTGACTTTTTCTGTGTATTTGGTACTGAGGAATTGAACCCAGGGCTTTGTGCATGCTAGACAAGCACTCTACCACTAGGTCACGCTCTTGGCCTCCCATGTTAGTAATATTTTTAAGGCACAAAAGGCACAGAAAGTGCTAAGTATAAGAAATAAAATCAGGGCTGGGAATTTGGCCTAGTGGTAGACTGTTTGCCTAGCATGCATGAAGACCCTAGCTCGATTCCTCCATAGTGAATACATAGATTAAAAAAAAAGCCAGAAATGGTGCTGTGGCTCAAGTGATACAGCTCTAGCCTTGAGAAAACCCAAGGATGGTGCTCAGGCCCTGAGTTCAAGCCCAGTACTGGAAGAAGGAGGAAGAGGAGGTGGAAGAGGAAGAGGAGAAGAAAGGAGGAGGAGGAGGAGGAGGAGGAGGAGGAGGAGGAGGAGGAGGAGGAGGAGGAGGAGGAGGAGAAAAAGAAATCAGTGAGGGGATGGGAAGTGGGAAAAAACAAGGGAGGGGATAACAATGTTCAATAAGAAATGTACTCCCTACCTTATGTATGTAACTAACCCCTCCCTACATCACCTTGAAAATAAAACTAAATTTAAAAGAAAGAAAATCAGCATATTTTAAGTAAAGTATTTTGAAGCAATGTTTGTTCTACGATGACTTCAATCCCCAAATTGTACTACTTTTGGCAGATTATAATGAAATGAATAGGTAACACCAGCTAACACTTCAGGCTAATTAATATCTATAAGCCATACAACCTTGAGCAAGATATATTACCTTGTGTTTTTCTCATTTTAAAGCATAAAGAACCTAGAAAGCATTTCCTGAATTGTCACAAAAATCATCAGGTAAAAAGCAAGTACCAGGCTGGGAATGTGGCTTAGTGGTAGAGTATTTGCCTAGCATGAATGAAGCCCTGGGTGTGATTCGTCAGTACCACATAAACAGAAAAATCCAGAAATGGCAGAAGTGGTGCTGTGCTGTAAGCGGTAGAGTGCTAGCCTTGAGCAAAAGAAGCTCTGGGGTATTGTCCAGGCCCTGAGCTCAAGTACCAGAGCTGGGGGGGTGGGGGTGGGAAGCAAGTATCAGCACATGTCAACAATGGGATTAGGGTTCTTTTTTTTTTTTTTTAAGCTGTGAAAGATATATTGGAACTTTAATTTATATATATATATATATATATTTATTTATTGTTGCCACTTGTAGGGCTTGAACTCAGGGCCTGAGCACTGTCATTGGACTTTTTCTCAAAGCTAGAGTTCTACCACTTGCGGCTTTTTTCCATGTATGTGGTACTGAGGAATCAAATCTGGGCCTTCATGCATGTTAGGCAAGCACTCTACCACTAGGCCAAACTACCGACCAAGGAATTAGGCTTCTTGCAGAGACAGATCCTTACAGGAGGAATTACGGACACTACAAACTACAGCTTCCTATCTTCTCTGATCATTCAGCTCTGGTTCTTTCCTCAGTCCAGGTCGCCTGTCTCCTCTCAAAGTTGGAGAATGGTTGGGAGTTTTGGAGAAAATGGTACCTCGAGAATCTTGTGGTCTGGAAAGCAGAAGCAATAACTGCTAGGGCCAGGAAGGCCAACTAGATCTTCCCCTTCTGTGCTTCTCTGCCTCTGCCCTTTAGGGACAAGGAGAGCTCACAAGGACAGTGTTCTTTCAGGATGGACATCCTCTTCAGAATCTGCCCTCCTTCAAATTTGCTAGGCTTACTTCATTCCAAAGGATACAAGTCCACCAGCCACTTCTCCAATATCCTGTATATAGCTCCCCTGCGTAGACTTCAGGCCGTGTACAAACACGTGTGAACTGGAGCCAGGAGTGCTAAGCAGGCTGCATGGGGCTCTAGAAACGTGCCTAGGAGAAACAACACAGACCCCACAAATACCACTGCCATCTCCCATGACTCGGCCGGCACACACGTCACCATCGCACTAGAGTTGTGTCTACACTCGTAGTTCGGCTGGGCAGGAGCAATGATGGTGTCACCTGCGTCCACAGCAGAATCAGCCATGGAGTACACACGCAGGTCTCCTCAGCTCTCCTAGGCTGCACAGCCCTCTGCCCTGCCTGCCACTCTTCTGCAGCCAGCTAGCTTCTTGCAGCTGGAAGGACACTGATTCTGGCAGGAACAACTGGGACAAGGGAATCTTAAGCCCCAAGCAGACACCCCAGTCCAGAGGAACCTAAGCCGTGGTGCAGCCTCCAGGCTCCCTGCCCAGCTCGAGTTTCCCGCCTGCGCCTCGGTTTTCCATTCTGGTTGCGATCCACTCACTTTTCAGGTCCCAAGATCGGTGAAAGGACTGCAGAGCCTCTGGCCACCGGGCTCCAGCACTCAGAATGCTGAACTTTACTTCGGAAACTTGCCAGGAGCAAGGCACAGCGCCAGGAACCGGAATCCCTGAGCGGAAAATGCCCCAAATGGGCGCGGAAGCGCATGCACAGAAGGAGTCTGTAAGAGCCCAGCCAGTGGCTCTGTGACCGAGGTGAGACTACATTTCCCACTATGCATTGCGCACGCGGGAGGAAGTGGGCGTGTAGGTTTCTTAGGTGGTGGTCCTTGGCCTGCTGCAGTTGGTGGGAACTTAAAACTCTCCCAATGCAGGTAGGTAAGTCCAAGTACTTCCTGGAAGTCCTGGTTTTCCTGTGAAATATTGTGGAACTTTGGCCTAGAGTGCTTACCTAGCATGCACGAAGACCCAGGTTCGATTCCTCAGTACCACATACATAGAAAAAAGTCAGACGTGGTGCTGAGACTCAAGTGGTAGAGCTCTAGCCTTGAGAAAGTCCAAGGACAGTGCTCAGGCCCTGAGCTCAAGCCCAGGACTGGCAAAGAAAAAAAAAAATACAAAATTCAAATGTAGACACAGCACTAAATCTTGCATGTAAGGTTCTAGTTGTAATACGGTAAATACAGGCGATTGTCCCTGTCTTTTTCTAACCGAACCTTTCGAAGCATGAAAATTATGTCTGTTGTGCCACTCCTCTCTCACTTAGAACAATAGTTCTTAGCCAGTAAGCTGATTAATGGGTTATATTTCTCCAAGGAAATTATCGTCCTAATATACACACTAGAATAAAATTGTAGGATTGAATGGTGGGTGTACTGTGTAGGTTTGCCTCAGTTTACATTTCTAAAATCTGATTAAATCTTAGAAGTTTTTACTTGGTCGTTTGTTTCTAAAATGGATCTGAATCTTGCCTTGCCTTTTCCACAAACTAAAGGAAAGTTTCTACATGAAGATTTCTTAGAGCTTCTTTCTAGATTCTTAGAGAAATTCCACTGACCTCCAAAAAGAGAGATTAGTGTTGGATGATCAGGATGTCTTTCATTAGAGTGGTGAAGTTTAGTGTAAGTCTATGTGTGGCTTAAGCCCTTGCCCCAAATCAGTTTGCTCTGTCCTTTATTAATTAGTAATTATTTATTTATAAAACTATTTTTCTCAAAGATCTAAAGTACATCATGTTTTATTTTATTTTATTTTTTGTCAGGCTGATGTATAGAGGGAGTACAGGTACATTCATAAGGCAGTGAGTACATTACTTACTGAACATTGTTACCCTTTCCCATGTTTTTCATTCATTTTCCCTCCTCCCATGTTTTTTGTTTTTTGTTTTTTTTGGTGGGTCATGGGGCTTGAACTCTGGGCCTGGGCACTGTCCCTGAGTTCTTCAGCTCAAGGCTACCACTCTACCCCTTGATGCCACAGGCTCACTTCCCCTTTTCTATCGATTAATTGGAGATAAGAGCCTCACTGTTCTTTAGTTCCCCAAGCTGCCTTTGAACCACAATCCTTAGATATCAGCCTCCTGAGTAGCTAGGCATGAACCACTGCACCCAGTCTTCCTCCCAAGCTTTCATCTTTCTGTGTTGTATGTAAAGTTTGTATTCCTGTATTTTTGCTAATGTTGTACCCGAATTCCTAGAACCCCGAAAAGACTACCAGAGGCCACAGTCAAAGCTAAAAAGCAGGGGTCGTTTTATTTACGAGTCTAGACTCGGCCTCCTCGTACCAGCAGCCGGCAACGCTAAAAAGGCCCCGAGCAAGAACTTTACACTGCTTTTATAGGAAAAGTACAATTACCTGATTGGCTATTTAACTCAAACCACTGGTCAAATCAGAGCTCAGGTGTCTAACCACTGAGCACCAAGCTGTTACCACCTGGGGTTCAAGTACATGGACCCTAAACAAGGGGAGGGTCATTCCCAGAACATGGAACAATCTTGGCACAACACTATCCCTACAAGTTCCTCTCAATTGTTCTAGGTTGCAAATCTGGGGAGCTCAGACTTAACTCCCCTGAGCTTCTTCCATTGGATTTTGGAATCAATCCTTTCTCTCTTTCCCTCATATTCCTGGATCACATGGTCCTCTCTTAAGCATTTATGGGTGTGATTTCTGAGGATCCTTTACATACAGCATGATTGGGAAGGGTTGGACGAGGCCATCTACTATGCAGGTTCTCCTGAAATAAAGAGGCTGCGTCTAAGCAGCATAGCTTTGTTCTTCTCACATCCTGGTTCCTGGTTGGGAGGAGAAACCAGCTCTGAAAAGCCTGGAAGTGAGAGAGTCTGTTCATTGAATTTTAGATGTCATGCTGTTTAGCCTTAGGAGAGATTTGCTACTGAGAATGCTTGTCCTGGATTGTCTCCCTATAAAGACTTTTCCTAGATGGAAAATTTGAGGGGTATCTCCCCCCTCCTCCCATATGGAAAGTTTAAGCTGATGCCTGAGGTGCTTCTCTACATGGAAAAGTTCTACTTGCACCTGAGCTACTTCTGTATATGGCCTGTTTCTGCTGGAATTGCATCCCCACCTTAAACATGTGGTCCTGTCTTCAAAAGCTTGGTTCCGTCCTGATTCTGGACTAATGGTCTTTGAGACAAGAGTCTGCCTGCATTTGCTGGATCTCTAATAAAGACTCAACTTGACCTGTAAAAATGTGGCTTCTTTGTTTTCTTGCAGCTGAGTTCAGGTATAACGCTACTTTCTCCAATTTGTGGACTTGAAGAGGGTGAAAGTTAGGCATATTTGAGTGTGTGGATATCAGGCATGAGAATGTCTCTAATAATATAAAAAAAAACAAAAATAAAATCACTTTCTGTAACAATAAATTCTTCAGATGCAAGTAACGAAGGATCAGTGACAAAATTGGGGTATTTCCAACCATTGTTTTAGTTTTCAGTATTGAAGGTTAGACTTTAAATTTATTTTCAAGTGTTTCTCTTTTTTTTTTTTTTGCCAGTCCTGGGGCTTAAACTCAGTGCCTGAGCACTGTCTTTGGACACTTTTTGCCCAAGGCTAGCACTCTGCCACTTGAGCCACAGCACCACTTCTGGCTTTTTCTGTGTATATTGTACCCAGGAATCAAACCCTGGTCTTCATGTATGCTAGGCAAGCACTCTACCACTAGGCCAAACTCCCAGCCCCTTTTTTTTGTTTCTGCCAGTCCTGGCCCAGGATTTTTTGTTCATTGATTGGTTTGTTTGTTTGTTTGTTTGTTTTGGTCTCTTGTGGGGCTTGACTCTGGGCCTGGGCACTGTTCCTGAGCTTTTTAGCTCAAGGCTAGCACTCTATCACTTGAGCCATAGTGCCACTTCTGGTTTTCTGGTGGTTCATTGGAGATAAGAGTCTCACTGACTTTTGTGCCCATACTGGCTTTGAATCCCAATTTTCAGATCTCAGCCTCCTGAGTAACTAGGATTACAGATGTGAGCCATCAAGCGCCTGGCTTCAACTGTATTTTTTTTTTGCCAGTCTTGGGCCTTGAACTCAGGAGCTGAGCACTGTCCTTGGGCTTTCTCAAGGCTAGAGCTCTACCACTTGAGCCACAGCACCATTACTGACTTTTTTCTATGTATGTGTTACCAAGGAATTGAACCTGGGTCTTCGTGCATGCTAGGCAAACACTCTACCACTAGGCTAAACTCCCGGCCCTGTATTTCTTTCTTTCTTTTTTTTTTTTTTTTTTTTTTTTTTTTAAACATGTGGGGAACTGTTGTGCTATTTAGCTTTGTGGTTTTGAAGGTTTCATCCCAGGCCCTGTTGCTGTGTGGCCTATGGTATGAGAGAGCAAAGCTGTTTGCCTCATGGCCAACCTGTATTTTTTTTAAGGACATTTTTTTTGGCATATTTGAGTTGTATAGGGGATTGTCACTGTGAAATTTCACTAGAAGTATACCTTTTACTTTATCAAAATCACCTCCTAGCCAGACAAACTCCTGTAAACCTAGCAACACAGAAGGCTAAGATCTGGTGAGCATGGTTTGAAGTTAGCCAAAGCAGAAAAGTCCATGAGACTCTTTTCTCCAGGAAAGTAATCAGAAAAAGCCACTTTGGCTCAAATTGCAGAGCCCTGGCCCTGAGCACCAAGAGGTTCAGGAATAGTGCCCAGTCCTGGAATCCAAACCTCAGGAATGGCAGGAAGAATAAAGATCAGGCTGGGAGTGTGGCCTAGAGTTAAAGTGCTTGCCTAGTATGCATGAGTCCTGGTTTCAGTTCTCCAGTATCACCTGCACAGAAAAAGCCCGAAGTGGTGCTGTGGTTCTAGTGGTAAAACACTAGCTCAAGGAGAGTTACCAGGCCCTGAGTTCAAGTTCCAGGACTGGCAAAAAAAAAAAAAGCCTTGTTTGCTACTTGGGTACAGAAGTTATCCAGGTCTGTGAGGATATTAAAGGTGAAAGTACCATTCTCAGCCCATCAAGACCCATTGCCCAGCTGGTATTGAGGACATGCCATTACAATAGAAAATAAGCCTTTTGGGTTTTATGGAGGTTAGGCAAGAGACAGCCCAAAGAGGTGTTTTGAGGAGGTTTAGATGGAGAGGTACGCATTCTAGGCAGAGGGTAGCAACTGAGATCCAGTAGAGGAATTTTCTGTCTCTGAACATCCCCAGGAGCACAGCGAACTCCTAGTAGAGGAGGACGGTGCCTCAAGGGGTCCTCACCAACGAGATAAGTCAATGGAAGTGTTTCCCGGCCAGGCACCTGGTCTTTTGGTGGGGAGGCTCGCAGATCAATTGTGAGGCAAGCACCAGTCTGAAATGGCTGGAAGGAAAGTAAAGGTGGCTCACGCCAAGGAGATTTGGGAGCTGGGCTGGGGGCTAATCAACCCCTTTAGGGGGATTGTCCAAACCCAAACCACTCCTCCCAGGTTTCAGCCCCAGGATGTAAGAAATAAGAGGCGAGTGACCAATACAGGCTCAGGGGAACTGACCTGCCAGGCTAATTCATGCAGGAGTGAAGGTGGCAGTAGCAGACAGGTGCAAGTAGAATTTGAATAATATTGTAGGGGGCAGTCACATGGGTCACATGGGAAGTCATGTGGGTCACATTATGTGAACTGTTGGAATTTGCGGGGAGGGGGGGCCGGGGTTTAGAGTCAGTTCCTAGAAGAAGGTGTGAAGGTGTTATGTGCGCTACAGGAATTGGGGAGAGCCTTGTTCCAAGAAGGAGTGCAATGAGACTCTTGGCAAGTGGGGCAGGAAATTTGTAGTCTCACTGGGAAAACAATACGGCATTGGGAAAATTAACAGATTTTTGTAAACAAATGGGGACCCAGGGTGGGGACTTATTCAGCAAGCTGACTCTGAGACTTTTAGAAACATAACTAAATTTTACTTCCTCACTGACCAGCCCTCTGGGAACATAATTCTTGTGTAGACAACTCTTCTACTCTTGAATAAAGTCATCAGTTGTGATATTTTGTTTGCTGATTACCCTTTCACTTCTCTGTCTGTTTCTTTCTCTCTCTCTCTGAAACAGACAGACAGACAGACAGACAGACACACACACACACACACACACACACACACACACAGCCTCCTTATTTGTCTGCCAGGTTCCAGGGGCCACCACTAAGAAGCTATCCCCGCTTAAGGCCCCATCTCCTGTCTTCTGTACAAGATGTTGCCATCTTTAGCAGCAAGGATGGACTTAAGTGGCCCACCCAGCTGGCCATGCTGTGGTAGAGGGCTTCTTCTTACCGGTCATCTTCTTTTCATGTTAATCCAAGAACTCTACAAGACAAAGAGCCAATATGTGAAAAAAAAATGGCGCTTCCACTATAAAGACTGCCTTGCCTCTTTGTGTCCTGCCAAGTCATTCCAGCAGAGAGCAGCAGACTATGTCCATACCTGAACTAGGGTTGCTCTCAAGTCTAGGGCAGGGAGTCCAGGGCCAGAGGACAGGGATCAGACTTCTCAGATCTCTCTGGACATTAAAGAGACCGAGGCTTGCAGTGGGAAGGCCATGGTAGTCACATGGGTTGTATTATCTTGAAGGAGCTGGTGTCAAACTCCCACCCATGCTTACCACCTACTGAGAAATAGACCCAAGTCACCAGCAGCATGGGGTATGGTAGCTCAGGGAGTGTTCAGGGAGGGCTGCTGTGGCGCTTGGCACTCTGGGGAAAGGGAGGACTCGGGGCACTTGCTGGAGGTCAAGAGCAGCAAGAGGCTCCTTTCTCCCAATCTGATTTTCCAGCCTTGGGCCCCTGCTCACTTACATCCTTGGAGTCCTTGGTTTTGTGCAGTGAGGCCACATGTGTGAGGCCCGGGAAAGGGCCTGTGCCCTCAGGATATGCCTGTGCCATTGGGTGGAGAATGACCAGAAGGGTCCTCTTAACCTCCTCCCAAGTCATGCTTACGTACCCTAGCCTCATGGAGCCATAGCCGCCTAGAAGACCTTGAGACATGACAGGCCTCCTCCCCCAGTGCTCCACTCTCCAGGTCCTAGCAAAGGCCTGCACATGGGAATTGAACCTCAGCAGAGGTTCAAGGTCTGTGGCCCTGCCCATCACCTGCCCCTGTGTGTGTTCCTACAGGTCCTAGTGTGGTGGCTGCAGCTCATTCCTGCAACATGCCAGCTGTGCAGAGGCCAGATGTGATGGGGCTTTTGGGGAGTGGGTCAACAGGTGGCTTGGGCTGTAGGAGCCCTCACCTCTCCTCCTGGGAAGTCTATGGCTTCAGGCATGCACATTCACCAGTTCTTCCATCTTCCTGAGGCCTCTCATGAGTTTTTTCCAGAAGGCCATACAGTTTGACCATTATCCCTGGCAGAATTGAGTATGGAGTTCTAAGACTCTGTTCCTCTCACCCCTCAGCCCTCCACAGTGTCCCCACCTTATGTGACAGCCATGGCCTGGTCTCTAGGGTCTCAGGCTCCCTTTGGCCAGCAGCAGTCTCTTCCCCTGGGCAGGTCAGTGCATGTGTCAGGTCTTTTCTACATGGTGGATGTGGACGCTTGGATCCCTAACAGGATGTCCCTGTAGCTGGCTGGTCCCTGGGCATCCGCAGACCCCAAGATCCCATCAGTGCCTCTTCCCTGGGCTTGTGAAGCCCACACAGAAATGGATCAGGGCATGGCTTGTAGGTGTCAGGCTGGCTGGGTGTAGAGAAAGCAGCCCCACCACAGAACACTCAGGAGGAAATGCCAGCAGGAAGGTGGGGACCCGGAATCTTGTCAGTTCCTTTTCCCTCCTCAGACACCCAGGCTGTCTCCTTCACTCACTCAAGTGGGTTGCCAGGGGCTTCTTGTGCCCTATTCAATCTACCTATGCCCAAACACAAAACCGATGCTTCTAGCCTTGCTATGGTTGATACACAACTAGAATTTCTTGAAAAGGCCTCAGGGAAGAATTCTTCCCTCTCCCACTCCTTCCCCTCCCCATGCCCAAACCTGTTGTTTCAGGGATCATATCACCTTGTAGATTTTCTCCTGGGTGAATATCTGGAAAATCTCAAATTAGCCCTGGAGGATGGGCAGAAACATGGTGATAAGTGGGAGTGTGAGGTAGAGGAGGAGTGTGAATGTATTTCCTTTTACTTATTTTATTTTATTTTTTGTTGGTCGTGGGGATTGAACTCTGGGTCTGGGCTCTGTCCATACACCTTTCAGATAAAGGCTAGCGCTCTACCACTTTGAGCCACAGCGCCATTTCCAGTTTTTGGTGATTAATTGGAGATACGAGTACCTGGACTTTTGTGCTCCTGCTGGCTTTGAACCATGATCCTCAGCTGTTAGCCTCCTGAGTGGCTAGGATTATAGGCATGAACCACCAGCATCCAGCTCAACATTATTTCTATAACAATGCTATAATAGACCATCTCTAGTGAATTATTTCACTTAATTTTATTATATATATATATATTGATATAGGGTCTCACAACATATAACAGACTGTTACCACAACTTTGGTTGAACTTGGGGCCTATGCTCTTGCTAAGCTCACTCTCTCACTGCTGGTGCTGTACAACTTAGTCTACACCTCCAGTTGGGCCTTCTTGCAGGTTAACTAGAGATGGAATCTCATATACTGCTCTGTTCATGTTAATTCTGACTCTTGATACTCCTGACTAGTTAGGATTATAGGCATGAACCATACATGCCTGGCTGCCCAGTCTCCTAAGGGAAGAAGCTGAAACACCACAGTAAAAGACACCAGGGGCCGAGTTTGGCCTAGTGGTAGAGTGCTTGCTTAGCATGTATGAAGACCTGGGTTCAAATCCTCGGTACCACATACATAGAAAAGCTGGAAATGGTGCTGTGGCTCAAGTGGTAGAGCCCTAGCCTTGAGAAAGCCCAAGGACAATTCTCAGGCTCTGAGTTCAAACCCTAGGACTGACGAAAAAAAAAAGACATGGTAAAGGCAATTTGTTACAAATTCCAGATTTGCCCTGGGAAGACAGCAGTTCAGTGTATCATCAGCCACCCTTGGGTTATAGATAACAGATATAAGAAAATTAAAGTCCTTGTTGCCTGGTTGGTGGTCTGTCCTAAGGAGGCACTAATAATTGTGGGGGATCATTTCTAGTCCCTTGTCATAAAGCTATGGTCTGCCAGTCCTGTCCATTCAAGGTGATTACAAACTCACTGTAGTGAGAATTGATTAGAGCAAAGATACATACAAAATGCGAGCAGAGATGCCAAGATTTTTCTCCTGGTTTTCGTTCATTTCTTTCCCCTGATACAGATTTAGGCTCAAAGCTGTTTGGGCCCAGAACTTCTCTGGATCATTGCTCTGTGCATTCCATGTCCATTGTGGGATTTCCTACATGGATCAAAAGGGCCTTTCTCTATATCAGGGTCTGCTGCAGAGCAAAGAAGCAAGAAGCTGGAGCTGCAGGCCCACCATGTCTGTCACAGCTACAGAGGCCCAGATTTGTGATAAGCTTACAAGAGCCAGTGTTGGGAGACTCCACACTGCATTCTATAGTGTCTGGCTCTGGTTAGTGCAGAGGTGATTTTATTGGCACTTTTCCCATTTGTAGTTGTTCAAAATAACAATTTATGTTGGAGGAACTGCTTTCCCACCATACATAAGAAAATAACTCCATGGACTTAGGGTTTATCCCTTGAGCTTGATTTATCTCTCCAATCTGTTCTGGTTGCCTTTTCAAAGTTTGTCACAGAGATAACTGTAGTTTGCAATAAGTGAGAGGTACTATGGAACAGGTCAAACCCCTAAACGTTGGCTTTTAAGAAGGTCATGGTTCAGATGTAAAGTAGAATAATTATAGGAATATGAACTGATTTTAAAAATTCTTCTCTTGTATGAGATAAACCTGTGTGGTGTACAATGCATAGTTCAACTGAGAAAAACTGAAGGGGTAATTTCTTTAAGAAGGGATCTTGTATTCATCTATTCTCCTCTGGAGTGTTAGTCCCAAGGTGGGTCAAAGACTATGTAACTCCAAATAGCAACTGGTATTTGAACAATAGGAGGCTGAAGCCATAGGAGTTAAAAAGCCTTCCATATGGTAGACATGACAGTGGAGAGACAGAGACACACACGTAGCTCAATGCTCATAGAGTTGGTCTGGATTCAGGAAAGGTTGCTCTGCCTGGAGGGCCACATGGTCTAGGATGCAATGAGGGCAGATAGGAATACCTTCTGTTGCCTCCAGGCTGAGCTGGTTTGAGCTATATTCCCAAGTGCTTTTCCGAACCAAACTAGATATATTTCAGCAGAGTGTGTTCCTAGGCAGGTCACAGGTCCTTGTTAGTCCTGGAAGTATATTAGAGGGATTTCAGGGTCATGGATCAGATCTAGTATGCAAGAGGTCCTCCAGTTGTGTCCAGTCCCTGCCAGTACTGCTGACTAGCCCTGTGTCCTGCTTCCACTAGCTATGAGCAGCCCTGACAATGCTAATGTTATTATTCCATGAGCAATATGGCCAAATACAACCTTGTGCTCCAGAAGTGGTACTTACCACAGCAGACAAAGGTCAAGCATGGAGCCAGGTCCACCCTTTTTCTCCTGAAGAAAGGGGACAAAAAGTAAGCACTTCCATGTAGGAATGCTGTTCCTTGGTCTGGCCAGCCAGTCAATAAGTAGCTACAGACTGGAGTGGCCAGGCCACCATGTACTTTCCATGTACCTCAAGTTTAGGACACTGAGAACCATCGACACACACACCTACTCTGATGCCAAAATAACTGGCATTGGATACACTGTCCTGCCCCCTTAGTGGTCATAGGTGCCCTCTACTTATGTTTGACCAAGACAGGGTATTGCCTACTACAACAAACCCCAGGAGTCCAGAGACCATGCAGAATTGCCTCTCCTAAACTCCACTCTTCACCTCTCCACCGCAGACAGCATGATTGGATCAATGCCATACCACTCAAAATTCCATTCAGAATAAAAATTCCATCCTGGGATGCAGGAGACCACAGATATTTGGATTTATGGAAGGACAACTGTTTATAGATTCCAGTGAATGAATATGTGAATAACAGAAAATCAAATGTTTACAGATGGGGGCAAATTTAGTTGGTGTAAATAGGAAATGAATATTGATATTATAATTGTTTTTTTTCTGTAGTCTGGACATTGTAGTTTTAGTTTTTTCACCTCTAGGGGTAATAAGACATCTTCTTACCTGCTGTGAAATAGGAAACCTTGCAAGAAACAAAGTGGGCTTTATCCAGAAGCAGGGAATGTCACCACCTTTCTCCACTGTAATGAATGAAGTGCCTGTCCATTCTGCACAGAACAAGTGTTCATTTCCCTTTTGCTGTACTTGATGCTGCCCTATCATGGCCCAGGAGATCCTTGGTTCTGAGGTTTAGGTTCTCCCACAGAACTTGAATGAATTTATGTCTGATGTTTGGGGATGTTTTCTGGATATTCCAATGTGGAGTATTTAAGTTAACATTACTGCCATGTCGTAAAGAAATCAGCAAGGCAAAATACACTGAGGTTCTGAAAATCTACCTAGAATTGTCTGGATTCCCTTTAAGACCTCATTCTTTTTTTCACATATTTTTTATTGTAATTAATAGAAGGGTTACATTATATTCACCAGATAGAAGGAACATTACTTCACAAATATTGATACTCTTTCTCATGTCATGGTCCCCATTTCCCTCCCCCTCCCCCCTGCTCATCTTGATTTCCCCCCTTCCCTATCCTATTTCAAATAACCAATTAAGCATATATAAAATATATCAGATAACAAGGTGAAATATTGTAACAATATGAGATAACCAAGGGACAGCAAAAGAGATGAGAGATAACATAATACATTAAGGACAACAATCATTAATTATATGGCTTTTGTTTCTATATCCTTACATGTAGCATCATACTATATTGCCTTAAGTATCTAAATTTTGTTCTATTGTGAATCTCTGCTAGGAGAGCCCAGGGTTTCTACTGATTATGACAAATGAATACCTAATTCTTTAGAGTGTTAGGTTTAGGGTTTTTTTGGGGGGGGGCGTTAAGAGGGGGTATTTTGTTGGTTTTCTTTGTTTCAAATTTTTATTGCTGTTATTCTTTGATAATACTGAAGTTTGAACTCAGGACCTCATGTTTTCCAGGCAAGTGCTATAGCACTTAAATTATGCCACTGACTTTTGGGATTTTAGTTACTTTTTATGTACACCTTACTTTTGCCTGGGGCTGACCCTGAACTCTAAATCCCCTGTCTACATAGCTCAGATTATATGCTGTTACACTACACTCAGAGTGTTTATTGACATGGAATCTCATTAATTTCTGGTCTCGAATCACAGTCCTCATGTTTGAAGTAGCTGGAATTCTAGATGTGCATTCCAGAACTTAGGGATAGTATTCTCTTTTTTTTCCAGGACAAATCACTTCTCCTTTTGATAATACTTTATTAGGGATCATTTAAATGGCTCCTCTAGGGTTACTGTTAGCCAGAGCTGTATTTACCTTGGTGTAGATTTCTAAGTACCAAATCAGCTGAAAACAGAAATCATTTGGAAATAGAAATTGAAGACAGTGCATTCTCAATAGATGCCAGTAGGGGGAACTGTTGTTTTTCAGAAACAAATGGATATTTGCACAACACATCTCATCCCAAGAAGGGACTGGGACAGTGTAGCATGTACAGGAAACTGTCTCTTTTTAGTATCCTAATTTCAACTCCAGAAGATGTGTCTGTTTTGAATTTTGTCCCATTATTCCTCATCAAAGCAAAGGTAATATCTATCTATCTATCTATCTATCTATCTATCTATCTATCAATCGATCTATTTAGTGCCTGTCCTGCTTGGTGCTTGAACTCACAGCCTGGGTGCTTTTCTTTTCCAGGCTAGCACTCTACCACTTTGAGCCACAGTTCCATTTTCAGAATTTCAGTAGTTAATGGGTTTTCCTGCTCAAGCTGCATTTGAACTGCATTTCTCAGATCTCAGGCTCTTGAGTAGCTACTGGCACTCAGCAAGGGGTAATCATTTTCAATTATACTAATTTAGAATTCATAACTTAATAACTGTCCATTGGGAGATATTAGCATAGCCTGATGGCCCTGTCATTCACCATCTGAGATTTGGACCTAACAAAGCATTGGACCTTTGTTGCTGGTTTCATTCCACAGTTCATTCTATACAGTCTTTTATCAACATATTTCCTCTCTGCCACGATCATATTGGTTTGTTTCCAATTTTAGACAGTCTTTATTGGCCTTTTCCTTTTGTTTTCTAGTGAGCTCTTTTTACAGGGGCTGCATAAAACGATTTCTGTTCCCAATTGCGCATACATTCCTATTGGCTATTATTTCAAAAGAAATTGCTTTGTTCCACTAGATAGTAGTCATTTGACCAAATAAGATGCCCCGTTGGAATGTAGAAGGGGAAAGAAATTCTGTCAGTAACTCATAACCTGCAGAAGGCTAGGTCAGTGGAATCACATCTCCCAATTCTCTTCGAATGGGAAGGAAATATAGAGGGTAGCTAGGAGTCTGGGAGTGAGACAGACACAAGTATGAGTATAGGTAAGAGACAATATAGGTAAGGGAAGAGCGTTTGTGGGGCTCAGAACTCATCAGGAGCAAGATGGGCGCCAATAGTGACTATAATCGCTTGAGCCTGGGCCTAAAGCTCTTAGACTCGAGAGAATGAGGTGGCACAGGCAGTGGCCAGACCAATGCCATGGTCCTGCTACTGCACAGTGGAATGGGCAGCAGAATTCTGACTAAGTAGTGAGAAATCTCTATGTTTCTCATTACTGGCAGCTTAGTTTGGAAAGTCCAGAGAATGGACTCTTTAGAAACCCAAAGCCTAATTAGATTTATTTTTAATATCCAAGATCTTCCTCAAACACAATCCCAGACACAATCAACGCGAAACTTCTCATAATAAATATAATACAGAGGAATTATACCAGTGTAACAAAGGGGAATTACACCAAATGAACTCTAACAATTTAGACTTTCACAAAAGAACAGAAGCTGATAATCTTCTAAGTTCCCTAACTGCACTTCAAGCTGGGACTTTCAGCCTCAAATGGGGACACAAAATGCCCTGATTGGGTTGGAAAGTCCTCCCAAAGGGAATTTCCCCCCATAGGGAGTGGAGAGTTCATAGTCTACATACTAAGAGGACTTACCCAAACTTGATCAGGTCATCATGACTTCTTTGAAATCCTTCTTTCCTTTTGTATCAAGTCATGCGAAGGGCATGAATCCTGTGTTTGAAATTCACAGGGAGAAAATGAGAGCACCCTGGTGTTTGTCTGGGATTTCTTGCATAAAAGAGCAACTCAGGGATTGTCCCAGAGCTTTACCCAGGTAAAACTCGTACTTCCTACAAAGTACCACTTGTACTTACTACTTTCCAGCTACTACTATAGAATCCAGTATCTAGGGGCTTGTGCGAGGACCTGTTCCACCCACAGGCTGGTGTCCAATCTGGACTGCCAATTTTGACATAAAAATTCAGATTCAATGATAAATTCATAAATCATGAGAGTAGAACTGAAGGTGTAATCATTTGGCATACATATAAGGGGTAAAGTAGACTAGCATCTCAAAAGCTGCAGTTTTTTTTCCCTGCAGAGAGCAAGGAGGCAGATTTTATTGGAACTAGACATTCAGTTCTATGTATTATTAAGGCCATTTGGTGCCCTTGATTGTGTATCACCCAAAGTACTGGAGCCACTGTCCAGAGCTGTATGTATGTTTTGTGGGTTGTCTGTTTTGTGTTGCTATACAAACTACCTGGGACTATGTATTTATTTATTTATTTTTTGCCAGGCTTGGGCTTGGGCTCAGGGCCTGAGCACTGTCCTTGGACTTTCTCAAGGCTAGAGCTCTACCACTTGAGCCTCAGCACCACTTTTCTATGTATGTGGTACCGAGGAATCGAACCCGGGTATTTGTGCATGCTAGGCAAGCACTCTACCGATAGGCCAAACTCCCGGCCCATACTATGTATTTTATAAAGTTTTATGGGCTCATGTTTCTGGTGACTGGACTTTTCAAACACCAGGATACTAGTTTCCTAGGGTTGGTCCCACTGTGCATAGCGAGATAGCAGAAAACCAAGTAGGTCACTGATTATGTGCCAAAGGGTCAAACATATGGAGCTGTCTACTCGCCTGAGATCAGTTCTATGAAGCTTCTCCCTCTCTATGAAGTCAGCGTTATTGGATTTATGAGGCTAGAGCCTCCAGGACTTATTTACCTTAGGTTTGGCCACATCTCTCAAAGCTTCTGTATGCAATACAGCCATACCAGGACCCAAGCTTTGGGCACATGCATCTGTGAGGGACAAACCACACCCATACTACAGCAGATATTAGAAGTCCCTCTTTTGAAGTCTCAGATGAGAATGGGGAACATGATAATCAATTCTGGAAAAAAGGAAATCTTGGTTATAAATCAATAAAGAAGTTGACTGAGTTGAACTTATTTCTTCTTTTCTATTGTAAAATATGGTTTGGATTAAGAAAGACATGTTAAGCCAAGAAGAACCAGAACCTGAAGATTTGGAAACTTCTCATATTACAAAAGATTATTCTCTCTTTTGTGTGTGTTTTTCTGTGTGTGTGCTTTACTGAACTTGATCTCAGGGCCTGGGTGCTGTCCCTTACCTTTTTCCACTGAAGACTGGTAATCTACCACTTGAACGACTTCTGGCTTTTTTAATTGGTTAATTGGAGATAAGCATCTCAAGGACTTTTTGACCCAAGCTGGCTTTGAACCTTGGTCCTTAGATCTTAGTCTTTTGATTGGCTAGATTTATAGACTTGAGCTACTGGCACCTGGCTCAATAAGAAAGAATAGACTTCATTAGGAAAAGTAAATAAACGGGCTTTGAGGAGAACAAAGGGAAAATAAGGTTTCTAATAATGTGTGTTTATGCTGGAGGAAGTGGGTTTTTTTGCAGCTTGTCCTCAGAAATTAACACCAGAGGGCCAGGAGTTTGGCCTAGTGGTAGAGTACTTGCCTAGCATTCCAAAGACCCAGATTCAATTCCTTGATACCATATGCACAGGAAAAAGCCAAAAGTGGTACTGTCGCTCAAGTGGTAGAGTGCTAGCCTTGATAAAGCTTAAGGACAGTGCCCAGGCCCTGAGTTCAAGCCCTAGGAGTGGGAAAGTGTTGGGAACTGAGTGCAGGGTCAGGCTGGCCCATGAATCTGCATCACTGAGTAAGATAACCACAGAAAGAAATGAGCTGTCATGTATGAACACTACGCATATGAACTTTGAGCTATATCGTCGATATTGTGAATGACTTTCTGCTGCGACTTGATAAACATTGGGTACGAATGTGTTATTGCTTTATCACTCTCTGCTGAGACCTATAGTGAGAGTAAACATGTGGACCTCCCCGCCCTGCCCACCTTTGTGCTGATAGGCTCGTGCACCCTATATTAGCTGAATGTACTTCCTCAGTAAATGAGTTCCTGCCTTGACAGGTCTCCCTGAAGCGTCTGATTGTCCTCTTGCGAGGGAGGGCTGGGTGAGGGTGGTCAGTGGGCCCTCTCGTTTCTTGGCTCACCCAGGTAGGGACATGTTCTCTCTATCTCTCCTGTGGGTTGGGAGGGACCGAGGACTAAAAACCCTGACAGGAAAGGAAGGAAGGAAGGAAGAAAGAAAGAAAAAAGAAAGAAAGAAAGAGAAGAAAAGAGAAAGACCAGAGAGGGGTTTAGGATAGGTTTATTCTTGGTTTTCTTCTTTGGAGAAGATCTGCTTACAGCAAAAAAATTTATGGAAGACTGAGTTCCCAGAAGTTATTGCTTTTAATCAGACAAGAGGAGTTCTGAGAAGGGATCATTTTGCATTCATTGAAAGTATAAAAATGAATGCCTGGATAAATACTGCCACTGTCCTATCTATCACCTTAGTATACACACACACACACACACACACTCACACACACACACATACACAATTTGGAAGGCTTTTAAGATGCCCTTTCCAGGCACTATTGGCTCATGCCTGTAATTCTAGCTAATCAGGAGGCTGAGATTTAAAGATTGCAGTTAAAAGCCAGCCTGGGCAGGAAAGTCTATGTGAGACTATTATTTTCAACCAACAATTAAAAAGCTGGACACAGAATTGTGGTTCAAGTGGTAAAATGCTAGCCTTGAAATGACCCACGCCAATCTTTTCCTGTCAGGCAGCACTCACGTTTAAAAATCCAAACAATATCCTGGAGGTCCTTTCAATTAGCTTCATACTATATGGCCTTATGTATCAAGGTTTTGCTCTATTGCAAATCTCTGCTAGTAGAGCCCAAGGTTTCTACTGATTATGACAAATGAGGGAAACCATTGAGCCTAAGTTCCTTTGAGTCTGGCTTACTTCACTTAATATGATTTTTTCTAAATCTTTTCATTTCCTAACAAATGGGTCGATGTCATTCTTTCTGATAGCAGCATAGAATTCCATTGTGTACAAATACCAAACAAAAGCCATATAACGAATGATTGTAGTCCTTAATGTACTGTGTTATCCCTCATCTCCTTTGCTGTCCCTTGGGTATCTCATATTGTTACAGTATCTCACTTTGTTATCTGATATATTGAATTTATTTGTATTTGGTTATCTGAAACTTAATAGGGAAGGGGGGAAAACCAATACGAGGAGTGGGTGGTGGGTGGGGGGAGGGTAATGGGTACCAAGACATGTGAAAGGGTATCAATGTATGTGAATTAATGCACCTTCTAAATATATAAATATATATTTATATATAATATAAATATATTAAAAATAAATAAAAATCCAAACAGCCATGACTCAGCTTTGCTAATTTATTATCAGAATTATTCAATAAATACAATATAGATAGATTTTTAATCTTTGCTTTCAAGCCACTTCATCTCTTCCCTGGAGTCCAATTGAAGAGAAGACCACTTCAGTAACTATGGCACAAGTTGGGTGCTGGTGGCTCATGCCTGTAATCCTAGCTACTCAGGAGGCTGAGATCTGACAATCATGGTTGAAGCCAGCCCAGGCAGGAAAGTCTATGATATTATTTTTTTTGGTCGGTTGTGGGACTTGAACTCTGGGCCTGAGCATTGTCCCTGAGCATTTCAGCTCAAGGCCACTGCCTTATCTCTTGAGCCACAGTGTCACTTTGGGTTTTCTGGTGGTTAACTGGAGATAAGAGTCTCATGGACTTTTTAGTGCCTGGGCTGGCTTTGAAATGTGATCCATGATCCTCGGATCTCAGCCTCCTGAGTAACTAGGATTACAGGTGTGAGCCACCCATGCCTGGCTAAGTCTATGATAGTCTTATCTCCAATTAACCACCAGAGAAACTGCAAGTGGCACTGTGGTTCAAAGTGGTAGAGTACTAGCTTTGAGCAAAAAAGCTCACAGGTAGTGACCAAGCCTTGAGTTCAAGCCCCATGACCCCAAAACAAAACGAAACTGAAAAACAACTATGGCACATTGAGCCTCAATGTTCAGATCTGAGCCCTTGAGTAGCCAAAATTAAGAGCCATGAGAGTAGAGACAAGGGGATACCAAGATACCTTCATCATTCATAGCCATTTCCTCATTGCTCTCCTGTCTCTGCCCTTGGCTCAACCCTTTCCAATCCTGCGTCAAGTCTCAAGTTAATGTGATTCTCATATCATTTCCCATCCCCAAACCCCAAAATGATATCCCATTTATCTGAGAACTAAAGTCAAAACTCTTACAAGTGATTACAGAGATCTGGACCTCTACATCATTTTTTAAAAGAATCTATTAACGTTGATTTTTACATCATATTTTAAATGACAAGTTTAACATACAAGTGTCCAAGGCTCTACGTCATTTTTGAGTCAGATCTTTCATCCTTTTATGGGAGCAGGGGAATCCAGCCTAACCCATTGTGACTGGGAAGTAACAAGCCAGGCTGCCAATGTCTCAGAGCCTTCCTTAATAGGTTTCTTGATTTTCTGTCCTGCTGTAAGTCTCAGCTCCCTGCAATTTGCCAAAGGAGGCAAAACCATATTTCTGTTTCATTGACACTCAGTCACACTCTACGCTGGAGCCAAGCCCCACTACCCATGTTTTAGAGGTTAATTGAAGATAAGAGTCTCAGTTCCTTTTGTGCCCAGGCTGGCTTTGAACCTTGATCCTCAGATCTCAGCCCCTGAGTAGCTAGGATTACAGATGTGAGCCACCATGCCAAGTTTTTTTTTTAAATTTTTGCCTTTGCTTTATTTGTTTTATGATTTATCCTGAATGCTCACACTAGTGTTCTAACCAGAGTTGATGTAAATAAATGAAATTCATTTTTTTGAGTTGGCTTCATAGAGTTAGAGCAGCTGCAGGTCAAGCTCAACTTTTTTTTTTTTAATGTGGTCATGAGACTTGAACTCTGGGCTTGGGTGCTGTCCCTGAGCTCTTCAGCTCAAGGCTACTGCCCTATCCCTTGAGCCACATCACTACTTCTGGTTTTCTGGTGATTAATTGGAGATAAGAGTCTCATGGACTTTAGTGCCCCAGCTGGCTTAGAACTGCATGCCTCAAATCTCAGCCTCCTGAGTAGCTAGGATTACAGGCGTGAACCACCACACCGGGCTCCAACTTTTTTGGTTTTTTTTTTATGCCACTCCAAGGGCTTGAACCCAGGGCCTGGGCTCTGTTCTTGAGCTTTGCTCAAGACTAGCACTCTACCACTTGAACTACACCTCCACTTCAGGCTTTTTGGTGGTTAGAGTCTCACAGATTTTCCTGTCCAGGCTGGCTTTGAGCCTCAATGTTCAGATCTGAGCCCCCTTGAGTAGTCAAAATTAAGAGCCATGAATTACCAGCACCAGCTACCTGCTTTTAGATGTTCCAAGTTATGGGCCCTTTCCTCTCCACAGGGAGCTAAGCATGTTTGGTTTTGGTTTTTGTCCACATCTGTATTAAATGTTCAAAAAAGTCTTCTTTTTTGAGTTTAAAAAATACATTTATTAAAGTATATTCTCAGTGGGAGAAAATGAGGGAGGTGGTAAAACGGTTCAACAAGAAATGTACTCATTGCCTGACTTATGTAACTCTGTATATCTCCTTTACAATGAAAAGTATATTCCCAGGAAGGCAACAACTATTGTTTTGTTTTTTGAACTCTGGGCCTGGGCACTGTCACTGAGCTCTTCAGCTCAAGGCCAGCACTCTAACACTTGAGCCACAGCATCACTTGTGGGTTTTTTGTGGCTAATAGGAGATGAGTTTCATGGATTTTTGAGCCTGGGCTGACTTTGAACTGCAATCCTCACATCTCAGCCTCCTGAATAGGATTACTGGTATGAGCCAGAAGCGCCTGGCACGGCAGCAACTTTTTTTTGCCAGTCCTGTGGCTTGAATTGAGAGTCTGAACAATGTTCTTGGGCTTTGCTCAAGGCTAGCTCTCTACTACTGAGCCACAACACCACTTCCAGCTTTTCCTATGTATATGGTACTGAGGAATTGAACCCAGGTCTTTGTGCATGCTATGCAAGCACTCTACCATTGGACCAAACTTCCTGCCTGGTGAAAACTTTTGATTTGTCATTCAAAAAGTAGTTGGTGCCAGTGGCTCATGCCTGTAATCCTAGCTACTCACACACACTTCAAAGTCAGCTTGTCAAAGGGCAAGAATGACCTGAGACTCATCTCTCCAATATACCACCAAAAAGCCAAAGGTGGAAGTGTGGTTCAAGTGGTAGAGTGGTATCATTGAGCAGAAAATCTGAAAGCTCCCAGGCCCAGAGTTCAAGCTACAGACCCAGCATACATATACAGACACACAGACACAGACCTCTACTCCCGCATATATAGTCATGGCTCTTTATGTTATATGATAAAGATAATATAGGAGAATGAAATGACACTTCTTTCTTCTAGCATTCCCTGCTAGTACAGTGTCATCATTTTTGTAATGCTAGAATAAAAGTGTTTTCTATACTTCTCTTCAAAAAGCGATGAGTAGTAACAGGAGATGGCATATAAAAGCTATTTTCTTTGTACTTATTTTTTAGTAGTAGAACCAGCATTTTTGCTGTCAGAGGTTATAATTTTCACTTTATCCACTTCAATAATTTTTTCAGCTCTCCAAATTCAGTATCATTCAATACAAATGCTCACATATTATCACATATCTGTGTGTATTTGGAGGGCCCCTGAAATTGACTATTCCTGACCCACTGAATTTGTACCCTTATCAAACTGAAGTGTGTGTGTGTGTGTGTGTGTGTGTGTGTGTAACCAAAATAAACCTTGAAGGGTAGGTTAGGGAGGGAAATGTAAAAATGTGAGAACTCATCTAGGCTTTCCTGAAGACTAGTGCACAAAGTGGTATTTCTGGATAACTGATATGCTATGGCCTAAGAGGAAGAAACTAATTTTTTTCTTCTGGCTAGCAGAGATGTCCACTCCCTAAGGGAGATGGTGTTTCCCACCCGGGATTGTCAGTCTCAGATCTGCCAGGATCTGGTGCTGCCAGGGACAGGGCGGAGGCTTCTACTCTGCCCACCATATCTTCACCTGACACAGAAATGAATCATGGAGCTACCCTGGTGTCCCACCAGTCAAAGGATCTTTTGCTTAATTTTTTAATTTTATTGTTACGGTAATGTATAGAGGGGTTACAGTTACATTGGTCAGGTATCAGGTGCATTACTTCTCACATACTGATTCCCCTTCTCATGTTTTTGTCTCCATTTCCCTCCCCCCACATCCTCCCAATCATCTTCCCCTTCCCTTACTATTTTCAAATAAACAAATAAACATATATACAATATACCAAGTAACAAAGTGATATGTAGTAACAATATGAGATTAACCACAAAGGCAAAAAAAGCAAAAAGAAATAACATAGTACATTAAGAACAACAATCACACAAGATCAAACTCGTTTCCATATCCTAGAAATCCTTTCATCCTATATGACCTCATGTATCTAGCTTTTGAGCTATTGTAATCCTTTGTTAGGAGAAGCCTAGATATGTACTAATTATTACAAATGAGGGAAACCATTGAGCCTATGTTCCTTTGGGTCTAGCTTACTTCACTTAATAGAATTTTTTCCAAGTCTTTTCGTTTCCAAGGGATTGGTTTTAACCCCGATTTAGTCAACTGGAAAGTTGTTTGATAAATAGATTCTTTATCTGCTTATTGTTTCAGTGATACTTGATGCTTTTTTAATTTGTACATAAGGAACCAGCCTGGCTGGTCCTTCTATTCTCACTCCATTCTACATGCAGCTACCACCTCTTAAAGGTCCAGAGAATACAAGGGAGAGTTATCAGACTGAGAGAAAGGATAGTCAACATTCTAAATTTATTGATTTATTTATTGCCAATCTTGGGGCTTGAACTCAGGACCTGGGTACTGTCCTTGAGGTTTCTCAAGGCTAGTGCTCTACCACTTGAGCTACAGTGCCTCCTCTGGCTTTTTCTGTGGTATCAAGGAATCAAACGCAGGGCTTCCTGCATGCTAGCTAGGTAAGCACTCTACCACTAGGCCACACTCCTGGCCCAGCATTCTAACTTTATACTAGACTTGTGATTGACAAGTTAGATAGAAACCTAGTTAAGGTTCTAACTTTAGCAGTTGTTGTTTGTATTTCTTTTGTCTCTGTTATCCTGATCTCTGCACTCAACACTCTCTATCTTAGTTTAAATGTTTTTTTTCTCCCTTCAGGTCTCTTTTTCTCCAATACCTCATTTTTTTTAAATTTTTTATTGTAATTAATTAAAGGGTTACATGATATTTGCCAGATAGAAGGTGCATTAATTCACATACATTGATACCCTTTCACATGTCTTGGTACCCATTACCCTCCCCCCCCCCCCCCCCCCGCCGCCACGCCCACCCGTCTTGGTTTTCCCCCCTTCCCTATCAATCCCTCCTTTTTTTTCCCTCCACAAGTTGTCTTGTCCATTTGTACATACTCAGCCTATACAGTTCAGGCTCTTGTAAATGTTATCAGCTCCACAAACGCTTGCCTAAAAACTTCATGAGTGTAACATGGCATCCGACTTGTGTAAAAAAGAGTTAGTGTATGGAAGTCAGCAATTCTCTGTGGCTGAAGAGGGCCCTTCAAAGTGGGTCAACTGTGGCAGAATTCAGGTAGTCAGGCGGGAAGATGATGGCATAGATACACCAGCATCTAAACTGAAGGATGAGGTGTGGAAAGAAGCCTTCCATTTTTCAGTCAGTCAAGCTTTGGGGAGGTAGGGTAAGATCCCCCTCTACAGCAGGAACTTCCCCACCTTCTCTTCTAGCCCCAGGGAGGCTGTGTATGCCACGGTGTGTATGTGTGACTGAGGTGGGGCTTGGACTCAGGTGTTCAGTGCTGGTGTTCTACCTTTTGAACCACAGCTGCATTTCTGGCTTTTTGGTAGTTTATTGAAGATAAGCGTCTCACAGACTTTCTGGGCTGTCTCTGAACCTGGATTCTAAGATCTCGGCCTTCTGCAGAGCTAGGATTACAGCAGCTCCTAGCTGACCTTGCATCTTTAAAAAGCCTTCCTGGGTCTAACGTGCTCAAGGGGTGACAAGATGATCTCCCCGCGTTGAGGAGACCCCGCAGATGGGCTCCTGCTCCCCAGGCTGTGGAACCCCTGGGCTCCGATCCTGTGCCAGGGACCCCACCCCTACCCCGGGCGCCCGCGGGCAGCCTACTGAGTCGCTGGACCCTTAGGCTCCAGCGCTAGCGGCGGGCGCGCGCGCAGAGGTCCAGCCCGGCCCGCGCCTCCGAGGCGTCCGGGCACGCGCAGGCGTCGAGCGCGCGCCTGAGCGGCCGAGGGCGGAGCGCCTCCCAGCCACAGGCTCAGTCGAGCCCGGCTCGCTGCTCAGAGTCCGCCCGCTCATCGTCCTCGTCGCGCCGGGCATCCGGCCCCACCCCACCCCGGAGACCGAGCCAGCAGCCTCCGGGGGAGAACGTGGAGGAATCATGAGCCGCTGGCCCCGGAGGGCGGCGGCGCTGCTGCTGGGGCTGCTGGTGAAGGTAGGAGTCCCGCCGCTCCCGGCGCCGCCGCCGCCAACAATGCGGGGAGCCCCGGGGAAGCCGACCCGAGCCCCCCGGCCCGCGGGAGGAGCCGCGATTCCGCCCCGCTGGGCGTGTGTCTCCGGCTGCCCGGGAGGAGCCGCGCGCCCACGGACCGCGCGGGGCGGGGGGTGGAAGGCGTCGGAACCCCGCGGCCGGGGTCTCCCCTCCCTTCCTCTTCCCCGCCCACCCTCCCCGGCGGCGCCCGCTCCCCCGCCCTCGGCCCCCGGTGCGCGCCCGGGAGTGACCTTTGTGCGGCCCCGGGACCGGAGATCCAAGTTCAGGGTCCCGGGCAGCGGTGGACCAGGGCGGCTGCGGAAGGAGGCGAGGTTCTAGCGGCGGAGGGGGAAATGAGAGAAGACGTAAGGGATGACTGAGAAATTGCCAAGATGGACGAACCCAGTCCTGCTTCGGAGAAGGAAGCGCAGTCCTTGACATGCATGTTCCTTCCTCCCCCCGCCCCCCAGTCTCCGGGGAGCCCGGGGGGCTGGCGGGGTGTCGGCCGCCCAGATGGGCGCCGCCGCCTCCCGGAGGCGCACAAGTTCCATCCCGGGATGCCGGCCGCCCCGGGGGCTGCTGAGCGTGTTCTTCCAGATTGGGGCGGGGGGGGGGGGTCCCTGGGCTGGCGCTCCAGTTCTCAGCTTCCTTTGGGGGCAGTGTCTGTGGGCAGTGGTTCACTCAAAACCTCCCTGCCCTCTGCTTTGGGGATCTGCTAAAATCAAGGGCAAACAAAAACTCCCTTAGGTGAGTGGGACTGGAAACGAAGGCCGGATTCCGGGTTTTCCAGGTATTAAAAAGTAAATGGTGCGTCCTTGCCGGGAAAGCCGGGGCGAGCCGGTGTCTCACTCTGGTACTCCAGAGTGGAAGCTGAGATCTGAGCATCGCGGTGAGCGGATAGACCAGGAAGACGTACCCAAGAGACTTCTGTCTCCAATTAATCGCCAAAAGT